>NC_056726.1:1909936389-1910018889 GCF_019279795.1 Protopterus annectens
CTGTCATACTTGAACTAATAAACCCACAATAAAAGATAATGAAATCACCCCTCCAGGATACAGTATCATTCGGCTAGATCGCAAATCAAAAAAGAAGGAGGAGTAGCAATTATCTATAAAGCACACACACAACTTAGCACTGTAAATCTTAACCTATCTTTAAACAACAGTGTTGAAATAATTATCTCCAAATTCCAGCTTAACAGACATAAAGCCATAAACATAATCTGCGTGTATGTTCCTCCAGGTAACAACATTGGGTCTATATTATATCCTCGAATGTGTAAAAAAGCAAACGCTGATTGATCAACCTAATTTAAGTGAAAGCTTACAATCTCGAATTGTCAGATCAGCGATTTTTTTTCCCAGGGAAAAAAATTGCTGATCCAAAACACATACACACAACACAAGCACACCAAACAAACAGAAATCCACACACATACACCTAAAATCTGATACCTAACCCTACACTAAGCTATGCACACACCACTAACTACCCACTTACTTTAACCCAAACCCTAACCCTAAGGTCCGTCACTATCTCACACTCACCTCACCCGCTCCCTAACCCTAACTCACTTAAATCTGCCCTAACCCTCATGTCCACTCAATCGCACACACACCTAACCCAAGCCCTAACCCTAACTCACCTAAATCACCCTAATACTCACATCCACACAATCGCACACTTACCTGAATCCGACCGGTAACTTTCCACCATAACACTGAAAATACCGAAGCAACAGAAATGGACAACCAAATTCTTTCCCTAGGAAAAAATTTGAGTTTCTGCTGCTTCGATATTTTGCAGTTTCATGAAAATAAGTTCGATCAATCAGCGTTCGCTTTTTTAAAAATTCGAGGATATAATATAGACCCACAACATCTGTATATTTGAACATATCCTAAATTGTCTCTCTTCTAATCTCCCACAGGAAACCATAGTCCTAGGAGACTTTAATATTTATTGGAATTCATGTAGCAGTACAAACCCTACCAACCATATTATCCTTTATGGTTTCTCACAAGCTATTAACTCCCCCACCAGAATTAATAGACTTAACAATAAATAAAGCACCTTGGATTGGATTCTTACTAACAGTTCTCACCAAACTTACACAGCAGGAACTCTCCCAGACGACCTTAGTGACCACCTGCTAATATACATAATCAGACATAAAACCAACCCAACTTTCCCTAACACTTTTAGAACAGTTCGCACCAAAAAGCATTTTAACCCTGAGCTGTTCCAAACAGAACTTAAACAATGTAATAGGTCACCATTAAGATCCCTCCCTATAAATAAAGCAGTTGAATACTTTAACTCCACATTCCTAACAATCCTGGACCATCACACCCCAATACGTTGTACTATAAATAAAGCTAAACCGGAACCTTGGCTCTCAAACAAAACTAGGCAACTAATCCTTCACAGAAATAAATCCTGGGCAAAATGGCGAACTACTAAGAATTCTACAGATCACCTAGCCTAAAGACAACAAAGAAATAATACAAAAAAAGCCATCCTACTAGACAAAAAGAACCACTATCTCCAGCTACAACAATCTTTCCTCAAGGAACCACAAAAGTTTTGGACTAGTATTAACAAACTTCTTTATCCAGGTGAAGCTATTACCCCCAGCCCTTCAGGCTCTAACCCTGAAAATTTAACAGAAACAGCTAATGCCTTTAATTCTTTCTTTACCAATACTATCCAAACCTTGGCTATCCACCTATCCCCTGATACCTCTAAACTGCAAATTCCCACTACCAAACCACCCCCAGCATTTAATTTAGAACCAGTGCCTACATCTTATATCTGCTCTCTACTCCAAAAGCTAAAACCAACTATCCCCTCAGCTGACAAACTCCCAGCTGAATTCCTGCAAAAAGCAACTAAAGCCATAGCTTATACCATCTCCACACTGATAAATAGAACCATAAATGAAGGTATTATCCCATCCATCTGGAAAATTTCTCATATCATCCCACTACATAAAGGTGGTAGCTCCAATGACATGTCCAACTTTCGTCCAATAGCTATACTCTCCCCACTTGCAAAAATAATGGAAAAGTGCATCCACAAACAGTTACTTAACTATCTTCTCCATCACAACCTACTAGCTAACTGTCAACATGGATTTAGACCTTTTCACAGTACCACTACTGCCTTGCTTTCCTTCACAAACTGTATCAACGAAAACAGCAACAAAAATATTCTTTCCTCTGCAGTCTTTGTCGATTTATCGAAAGCTTTTGACATGGTTAATCACCAAATCCTTCTACATATTCTGAAGTCACTATCACTTGACCCACTATCTATGAAATGGTTCACATCCTACCTTGAAAACAGACAGCAGGCTGTACTCTGACAAAATAAACTATCTAATCACCTTCCTATCTCACTAGGTGTCCCACAGGGCTCCATATTAGGCCCTCTCTTGTTTTCCTTTTATATCAATGACCTCCACTTAGCCATTCCACTCACCACATGCATTCGATATGCAGATGACTCTACTATAGTCTGTTCAGCCACCTCCCAGGCCAAACTCCAGTCTCTTACACAAAAAGCTTTCAATACGGTAGAACACTGGTTCTCTAACCGCTACCTCCTACTAAACCCCCAAAAAACTATACTTTTACTCTTTACACCAACCCAAAAGTCTTCCCCTTTACACTTCACTCTCACATCAAATAATGGCACTCTAATTTCTCCTGACCCAACTACTAAACTATTAGGAATTACAATTGACAATAATCTCAACTTTGATACCCACATAAATACCACAGTAAAATCAGCTAACAGAAAATTAGGATCCCTCTACAGAATAAAATCCTTTCTTACACCAGTAGTTAGGACTGCTATAGCTAGAACTCAGTTATTCTCAACCCTTCTTTATGCCTCTCCCATTTACACTAACCTCTCAAAAAATAACCTTAACAAACTAGCTATATCCTATAATAACACTGCCAGGTTCGCTACAGGCTCTCCTTTTAGAACTTATCACTGTCTAAATCTGAAACAACTAGGCTGGTTAGAATTACTGAATCAGATTCAGTTTCATCAACTTACAATAACACATAAGACCCTTTATCAACCCAGCAACACTCCCATACTCTCCAGCTTCATTATACCATATAACAATCTCAAAAATCTGCACTCCTCAAACAAAATGCTTATGAATACTACTAAATCTAAAAACTTAGCAGGCAACTCCTTGTTCTCTAACTCTGTCAGAAAAGTATGGAATCAACTACCACCTGACCTTACATCTCAGACCTGTCTCCTACTTTTTAAAAGAAATCTAAAGCTTTATTTCAATGACCACTGCTTATGCTCCTGTACCAACCCTGACTAACATTTCTCTTGACTCTAATCTTCTACCTTCATCTACTATAACCTTCTTAAAATGCTTCTATATCCTTTAGTCTTGCATAGAAATTTAATGTTTACAATTATACTATAACTTCTCTAGTATATTACCCTTCTAAGATTTGTTTATCCTATAATTAGTATGAGTAGCTCATCTTCTAAAATATATATATATATATATATATATTTATATATATATATATATATATATATATATATATATATATATATATACATTTTTAACAATTTCTTTAGCTAAGGTTTTATATTATAATTACTGCTGTGTAAAACTGTTTTATGTTATATCCACTATTAATTTTGTAGGTTTTCCTGGAGCTTTTCTCCCCAGGCCTCTACTGAAAATGGACATATATCCAGTTAGACTAGCCCAGTCAACAAATGTAAAATAAAATAGTTAACAATGCCATGCTCATATTGAAAAGCCTCTCACCGTCTCTTCTCTGAATCTCAGCTCAGAGCAAGGCTTTCAAAATGGAAGCATATTTGTATACATCTCTGGTGGAAAAGAAGCTAATTTGGACTTTGAGTAAGAGATGATTGCTTACAGGTTGTTTAAGTATGTTAATAGTTGTTAATGATCTAATGTAATTGGTTCACTCCTACAATGGCTTGTCTTAAGTTTGTGAATTTTTAACACAGTTTTTATGTTGGTCTGAAGAAGTGGTAACCTCACGAAAGCGCTAACCTCTCTGAATAAATGTGGCTGCCTTTATTTTTATCTACACCTGAATTTCGGCTGGTCATTTTTATTAGCTCTTACACCATGTTGGTTGGCTCACACTTGCTGTTTTTCTCTATTTACTGTTGTATGTGAGCCACCTTTGGCAGTTGGCTGGCTTGTTTTTTGGTTATATCCTTCAAATTAAACCCGGATGATTCGATAGGTGCTCATAAATTTACTGTACACTGACTTTTGGAAACTAGCAGGAAAGAGACCATTGTTAAAAATACACTAAGGGTCATGTATATAGAAACTGGGGAAGAAACATCTGGCTTTTTTATTGAAAGAAAAGGGAAAAGGTAACCTGAACAAAGTCTTGCATCTTCCTGTTACAGCAAAGCAGAGAGGCAGTCAGAAAAAGAAGCCAGACTCTAAGGGTAAAAAAAAAAAAAAGAAATAAGAAAAAAATGAAGATTAGAAAGGGAAACTACCCATAATCCTAGAGGAAAATAATTATTTTCATAAGTTGTCACTTTAGAGGATGAGCTGAGTGAAAGGGAAACAATTGTACCTGTATTCATAACAGAAGAGGCCCACTGCTTCCACTTCATAGCAGAATAATGATGAATATTATGTAATGCTGGCTGACCCCTATATAAGCCATGCGAGTTTCAAAAAAGCTTGCTGGCAAGACATACACAAAGTGAGTCAGAGAAATAATACAGAAAGAGTAAATGTGGTAGGTTGTGGCTTCACAAACTTGCCTTGAACTCTGCTACTGGATATGACATGAACTGTTCCATACTATCTGATAAGTAATCTCTTTTATAAATACATTAGTTTGACAAGGTAGATTTAAAAGCCCTCTTTTATTCTGCAGTAATTTTACATCTGAATCTAGACTATCTGGTTCAGCCATGCTGAGAAAATTCTTTATTTATTTGCATTTGTTTACTGGGAATGCCCAGCTGAATTGCATTGCCCATTTCCAGAGAATGCCAGTGAGAAAATCTCCAAGAAATAATACATGTACAATATTCCAAAGTTTAGACAACCTCTAAGGAAAGGGCAACATATAAAAATAAAGAAATTCATTAAAAAGAGTAAGAAGAACTACCATACAAAGATGTAGTGTTGTAAGTTCTAAGAAGTGGCACTGATGTCCACTGTAGAACATCACTGGTGCAGAAAATTATCAACATAAATGTAGGAGCATTACCAAGCAGATGAAAGTGTCAAGATATGGGAGCTAAAGTAATGTGATATGTAACTATATTCATGCTGGTAAGTGACCTGATAGGAGAATAATAATTTATTTAACATTTTTTTTTTTATTTGGCATTTGTTATCCGGGTTGGTCCAACTTGATAGAGACTCCTTTTCAGTGTTTACCCAAGAAGAAAAGCTCCACAAAACAGTTACATAAAATTTGAATGTATACATGAAAACAAAAATTATAACAATAACAAAGTTATACAAAGAAGAAATGTCTTAATGTATACATCTGAAAACTGTAACATTTTATACATACTTTTTAAACAGGGATAGTATGAATGTAGATGAGTTAGAAGACAAACAGAATGCTGACAGTATGAGATAGGAAGATAGCAAAAGAGAGTCTGAAGTGTGTGGAAGAGGCAGAGATATAGTCTAAGTTAGGAGGGGTATACAAATCGTAGTAGGTAGGATTTAAATGAAAAACTATATTAGATAGGAATTAAGTGAATGACTGTTGAGAGGAAGACTGACAGGTAGAGATAATAGTGGGTAGGAAGAGAAATATAAATGTTGGATTGGAAGATAGGAATATAGGATTATGTTGAGTCATTGCAAAGGCATAGCCATTCCTTCTGCTAGGTAGCTTTTAGTGCAGTTTTGAAGGAGCTGGAGTTAGTGATAGATCTGATATGAGGTGGAAGTTTGTTCCAGGCTTTTGCAGTAGAGTAGCTGTAGAGTAGTTTACTAAAATTTTTGTTGGGCATATAGACTTGTAGAAGAGCGTGTTTGGGAGTGCAATGGTGAATGAGTGTGGAGAGAGAGGGGCAAAAAGAAGGACTGTATAAGACAGAATGAGCTATGAGGAGCTGGGATAACAGAATCTGGTGTTTAAGTCCCAACCACTATAGTTTTTTTAAGGCTAAACAGTGATGGATGTGGTAGGGTAGGTTCAATACAAATCTTGCAATTTTGTTATAAGTAATTTCCAATTTAGACAGAAGGTTACAGTGAAGGTTTGTAAATATTTGGGTTCCATAGAGCAATGTGGGGAGAAGAAAGCTTGGCCAAGGGAAAGTCTGGAGGAATAGGTGAGGAATTTTTTATGTCTGTAAAGATGTCCAAGTTTTTGGTGCATCTTTTTAATGCATTGTTGAATGTGAAGATCAAACTTAAGGTGGTTATCCATAGTAATGCCAAGGAGTTTTGTGTGAGGCTCAGTAGAGATAGGTATGTTATTCAAGGATGAGAGAGAAAAGAGAGTTTTATGGTGTTGGAGACTAGAGGGGAGAAATAGGAGACTTTTGTTTTCTTAGGGTTTAGTTCCAGTTGTTTAGTAGTGAGCCACCTTTTGACTGAGTAGAGGGAGTCTTGGGTGAGGGTATGGAGGTGAGCAATGGCCTGCACTGTGGTGGCAGGACAGGTAGCTTACATCCTTCTAAGTTTGGAACTGCTGATTGATGGCTCAGTGTCTGTTATTCTAAAAGTGTATTAGTTCTGGTTTAAGCACTTGGGTTTCAGGCCAGTTATTTTACATTAAGAAGGTTCGTGGTCTACACTCTTGTGGGAGGAGAGGCTGGACTCTGCCCTTCTGAGCTGGGAATTTCTGGTTAAAGGCTTATAGTGCCTGCATATTTGAACTGTTTCTTACTAAAATTGGTACACCTTGTTTGCTGTAGCATAGACTAGATCCAGGCCTGCTGAATCTAGCTTTGTTTGTATGCTTGTTGTTTGTTTGCTTGTTATTTCCCTGAAACACTAACTCCACCTAAAACGTGGCTTTTCAGTGCTTCTGTGGATCCCTAGTGATATCTGCATTGCTTACTGTACTTATTTCCTTGTTTCACTTGAAAGAAAGTTACTGTTTGTCATTTTTGCATTTAAGTTACCTGTAACACATTGCATTTAAGTTACCTGGCACTTTCTCACTAAGTCAGCACTAAAAAATTAAAAGCACTACACCCTCACAAACTCCCCTTCAGTACCTTGTTCCCCTTTGGCCCTTTTTTCAATTATAAAGGAATTCCCAATACTATTCTTGCATGTCCAAAGGTCAGTTGTCAATCTCCTCTCTGGTCCAGCTGGTGAATCTGGGAATCTTGAGGCAATGTTACAACTGCCTCATGTACACAGGCAACCCTCTCCTCCTCCCAACAAATTCCAACACATGTGAGAGATGCAACCATATAGCCATACTGGAGGCTAAGCTCTCTCAACTCAGTACTGGCATAACCAGTCAGGAGGAGAAGGAAACCACACTCACTACAATTCCAGTCTCACATAGACCTACCACGACAGCAAACCAAACACATAAACACACAAAAACATACTCGGAGGCTCTAAATAAAAATCTGCCTAAGCAGCAGAGACCTCCAAAGCAGACACCCAAGCAACCGCTACCAAAAAAAAAAACACGTGCAACACATAGCTCACAAAGCCAGTGTGCCGAACACTCACAACTCTTAAGGCTCGACAAGCCACAATGCTTCGCTAGGGACGGCTTGCACCTGTCACGCCTGGGCTTTTGGATATTGGCAAAGGCTCTTGCTAGCCCCATAGTGCCTTTTTTAGGCAAGGCTCAAAAGACAAACCCACCTCCATAGGTATCACAAAGGATAAGAAACTAAGAGTAATGCTACTCAATGCCAGAAGTCTAAACCTCAAGACGCACGCACTCGAAACTCTCCTTAGCATGGAGAACATTGATATCTGTGCAGTAACAGAAACCTGGTTCAAGGCTCGCGAGAGCACCCCAGCACTACCAGGTTATACCTCATACCATGCTTTTCAGCCCCAAAACTTGGAACAAACCACAAAAGGAGGGGGAGTATCAATATTCATCAAAGATACCCACACCTCCAGGTTGGTGGCACAGCACAAAGCATCAGAGACTATCCATGTGCAACTAACAGTGGGTAAAACTGCCTTCCAGTTTATAGCCTGCTACAGACCACCCTCCCAAACCCAGGAACCCCACTCAGCCTTCCTGAGAACACTGGAAAATATGAAGTTCTCTCCAAACACCATTATATTGGGCGACTTCAACTACCCAAACATAGACTGGGAGCATTAATCTAGCTCCAACACCCTAGCCCAAAGGTTTCTAGAATTTATAAACTCAAATGCCATGGAGCAACTTGTTACCACTCCCACAAGAGGGGAAAACATACTGGACCTGATCATCACTAACATGGGGACTCTATGCTCCAGACAAGATGTGTATCCCTCACTGGTAAGATCAGACCATAAACTAATCTCACTGAAATTTCACATCCCAACCCCACCCCCTGCCCAGAAAACCACAGTGAAAAACTTCTCTAAAGCAAATTTCACACTCCTCAAAACCGAGGTGGAATCCTTCAAAGCCCCCCGGGCCTGTGGAAAATACGGCCCAGACTGCAGAATCCTTTATAAATGCATTCTATGAACACCTTCAGGAATGCATGGATCATGCAATCCCAAATAAAACCAAGACCCAATCCTCCAAAGGCAGACATTCTGTCTGGTGGACCCCAGCCATAAACAAACTATACAATAGAAGGAGGAAGCTACTACATGATAGAGCAAAATCCCAAAAAGGGAAGGCATCTCTGATCAGTATTAGCAAAAAACTATGGGCACTCATAAAATCGTCTAAGGCCAGCTTCGAGAGAAAAATTGCACAGGACACTAAGGATAATCACAAGGCTTTCTTTAGTTATGTTAGGAACCTGGGTGGGAATTCCCAGATATGCGTCAATGCAACAGCATGATTTCAAGTTTAGTAGGTGGGATTTAATCTCCTTTTTAAAATAGGGAAAGGAAAGGTTGGATCTAATATAGAGAGGGAGTTTGTTCCAATTTAGTGAGACAGAGTGTTTGTAAAGTCGTTTTTCAAAATTCTTTTTGGGTTTATAAACTGAGAGAAGATGCTGATCAGAACTCCGGAGAGGCCGGTGGGGGGAGTAGGGAGTAAGATGGGAGGTGAGAGCAGGACAGGTAGAGAGGTTACTGAGTATGGAAAGGTAGTGTAGAGTTGCAATTGTAGGAGAAGGTGCAGAAATTCCAGCCACTGAAGTTTTAGTGAGAGGCAGTGATGTGAAGAGAGTGGATGATTTAGAATAAATCTGGCAATTTTGTTGTACATTTGTTACAGTTTCTGCATGGAGGTAGTTTGGATATTGGTAAGGATGGGGGAAGCGTATAGAAGACTGGGTAAGAGAAATGCCTGCGCACGAGTGTGTTTAGTGGCAGTAGTGAAGGAATTTTTTGTTCCTGTAAAGTAGTCCAAGTTTTTGGTGTTTTTTTTTTTTTTGATGGCCTGTTGCATGTGCAAGTCAAATTTTAGTTAGTCATCAATTATTATCCCAAGGACTTTGGTGTGTGATGCTGGGGAGATAGTGGAGCCATTTAGGGAGGAAAGAGAAAAGTTGGATTTAAGGTGTGAGAGTGGCTGAGATGGGAAGAGAAAGAGTTGAATTTTTTTAGGGTTAAGGTTAGTTGATTGTTTCTGAGCCATTTTTCAACAGAGATAAAGGAAGTCTGTGTTAGTCAGTGTAGTTCAGAGATAGTATTGGAGACAGATAAGAGAGTAGAGTCATCTGCATGTTGGATTACAGACGAGAGATTGCAGGATGAATGTAGGTTGTTGTTAAAAATGTTGAAAAGGAGCGGCCCAACTATGGAGCCTTGGGGTACTTCTATTTGAACAGCAAGGAAGGGTGAGAAAGCCTGCTGCCATCTAACAGCTTGTTTTCTGCTAGTAAGGTAGGATTGGAACCAGCCAAGAGTAGAAGGAGAGAGGTTAAGGTTTGAGAGTTTGTTAAAAAGGATGGGATGAGACACAATGTCGAAGGCTTTAAAGAGATCAAGAAATAGACAGGAAATGAGGAGGTTGTTGTCCCTAGCTTCTGCAACCTTTTGAGTAAAGGATAGTAAGGCAGTCGAGGTACTGTGCTTAGGGTAGAAACCATGTTGCGAAGGGGTGAGGAAATTTTTGTGAATGAGATAGGACAACAGTAGTTGAATATGTATACATTTTTCAAGGATCTTAGACAGTGGTGAGAGAATAGCGATTTATCTATAGTTAGAGGGTTCAAAAGAGTTGCACCCTTGTGCAGAGGACTGGTATAGAAGGATTTCCATATTTCTGGTATGGTAGATTCCTGAATGGAGCGGTTGATTAAGATAGATACAGGATATGCAATAGACTCAGTATCAATTTTCAGAAAATGAGAGGGGAGTTTATCAGTGGAGGAGGGAGAGCATGGTTTTAGTTTAAGAAACAGGGATTTGATGTATTTAGTAGAAACAACTTGCAAAGTAAAAGGCTTAGAGACAGAGGAACATAGAGGTTTAGGGGGAAGTAAGCGTGACACAGGAGAGTTGGGATGAGCAGAGTTACCAGAGGGTAGGACTTTAGAGATGCAGTCTATGAAGGGTTTGTTGAGTAAATCTGCAGTTTCAGAGGGAGAGTGATAGGGGAAAAGGATTGTATGAGAACCAGTGTGGATCTGTGAGTTGATAGCAATCCAGAGTCTTTGGGGTCATTTGGGTGTTAGATTTGAAATTTAGTGAAATATTGGTGTTTATCCAAAATAATACATTTTTTACATGATTTATGAGTTGCTTATAACCGTGGTGACAGGTGGACGTTTTAGTGGTTTGACATTTTTCCCATAGAGCACCTCTTTGGTGCATCAAAGCATGAGTAGCTTTGAAGAGGCAGGGTGTGAAATTAGATTTGGTTCTGATTTTGCGGGTTGGGGCAAGAGAGTTTAGGACATCAAGGAAAATGTGGATGAATTTAGTAATGGCATCATTGAGTGGGAGAGTTTTTAGGAAAGACCAGTTGATAGCAGAGAGCCTATAGTTAAAGGTTTATGGGGAAAAGTTAGTTTCTACAATCTCTGTAGAGATGTGGGTTATTGAGATGAGGAGAGTGCCTTAAGTTAGAGATGGGAGAAAGGTCACTAATAGAGTCAGGAAAGGTAGAAGGGTTACAGTAGTTGTTAGGAGAGTTGGTCAAGATCAGTCAATTGTGAAACCAGTAGCATTTTTACTGTAGTGGGTAGGGGTAGTGATCAGTTGTGAGAATCCATACAGGTTCATGAAATGTTGGGGTGAGTGACAAATAAGGGAGTTTCAATCTATATTAACATCTCCACGAATGATGGTTTCATAGGGGATGGATGTGTTTATCCAGGAGAGACTATGTTCATAATGGGGATGTTTTCACCTGGGAGAATATAGATAGAGACAATAGCAAACTTCCTATAGTTATTAATGGCAGTCTAGGAGCAGTAGTTCAGCAGGGGAGAAACTCGGCAGGGTAATGTCTATAGGTGTTGGTGTCAGTGAAATAGAGTACAAGATAGCCACCCCACCACCTTTTTTGGATGTCCTATCAGACCTATAGATATTGTATTGAGGTGGCAGAAATTCAGAGTAATTGATATGCAGTTTTAAGGCCAAGATGTGAGGTTTGTGTTGAGCCAACCATGCATGAAGTTCAGACGTTTTGTTGTTTATGTTTTGGATGTTCATTGCAGAGATAGAGAGACGTTTGAGACTGGAAACATTTGAGGATGTTTTTGAGAGGACAGCAGATGAAGGTGGAGGGGTAGTGGAGAGAGAGGAGGGACCAAGATTAGGATGGATTTCACCAGAAACCAGAAGAACAAAGACAAGATGGAAAAGGTGAGGGTGGTCAGTAAGGGGAATGGGGTACTTGAGTTTGGGCTTAGGAGTAAGAGTGGGGTAGGCTGCAACTTTAAATTTAAGACATTGAAAGGGGGAGAGACAGAAAAGAGAGGGGGCAATATTCAGTGGAGCTTGGTTATATGTTGGAAGAGGTCTGGGAAAGGGAAAAGTGGGGGAAGAGGGGAAGATATGGAACTCAGTGTGGTAGGAAGTGCTTAGGGCTAGCGAGATTAGAAGTGGGAGAAATAGCAGTATGGAAAGCATTGTGTGATGGAAAAAGGAGATGAAGAGTTAAAGGGAAAATATAAAGAAATATATTAGGGAAGGGTGGTGGTGGCTAGAGATAAGCAGTGTGAGGGAAGGAACAGTATCGAGGTGTGGAAATAGTGAGTATGTGAAGGGATAGTAAGTGTGCTAGGGAGTGAAAGAAGTAAGTGTGAGAGAGGAAGGCCACAGAGTAGGCAGCCAAAGGTGGCTGGGGAAAAGAGGAAGATTGGAGACAAGGTGGGAGGAGTGAAAGGGAAAGAGCACAAGTTATGTTAGTGAGAGTGGACTGTGGGAGTGACCAGACATTGAGGTGAAAATATACATTTGAAGATACTTGGGATGGGTGGGATTTGGGGGTGGGATGGGAGCAAAGCAAGCCTGAGTAAAATGAGAGGGAGTGGAGTGGGCAAAGCCACACCACACCACAAGCAAGTTGAATGTAAGGGCCTAAAACCTGCACTCAGCACTTTAATTTTACTTATTTTTAGCAGGAAAGACAAACCAACAGTATACAATTTTGAGGTTTTTATCAGGGTTACTTGTTCAAATGTCAGACAAATAAGTAAAACTTAATCTATGTCTGAAAGTTAGAAACCCATAAAGGTACAAGGTATAGCTGGAAACATTAGGTCAGAGAGACAAATGTATGAATCAGTTTACTTTAGTTACAGGGGAAAAGAGGCAAATAATAGAGCAGAAAGAGCCTTATGACTGACAAAAATGGTGACTAGCTTTGTTACACAGCACAGTAAAAGAGAGCTTAACAAATACTTTTTATGTTTATAACCTACACTATTTAATTGTTGGGAGAGAAAAAGTTGTTAGAGATGGTGGTGGCCAATTGCAATCCCGTAGAGACCGTTTTGCAGGAGCTGCAGTATGCTAGTGTGGGTAAATGTAGACTTTGGCTAGCAAAAAGGGAAAAACAGATTCTAGGGTAAGCATTAAGGCAACAACAGGCAGTTATTTTACAATAGTACAATCGGATAGGTTTGAGGGGGTAAAAGGAGCACACTTCAGAGTGGACTAGAGTTTATGGCTAAGAAAACTTAGTATTAGAGAACATAGCAAACACTTGCCAGATTTTACAGATATACCAAAAAACTAATCAATCTTTCATCATTGTACAAATGCAAAATAATCAATAAAAGCAATTCCAGTATAGCTAGCACAAGTTATTCATGTTATAAATGCACTTATTCAGTGTGTATGAGAAATTTAAACATTAAAAACTTATGCAGCAAGTAGTTGCTCTGATGATTATATACTTTCTCTAGGTTCAGGTTCAGTTTAGAACACAAAGATTAGGACAGAATTCAATAAAGTCACTAGCTACTTAAAAATCTTCTGCAACAAAATAGAGCAGTCTGTGCAGTATTACAGCATAGAAATAGGTCACACAGTTACACACAAAAACAGTAAAAAATCCATATAATGTTAATAATATGTTCTCATTTCTTTATCTGTTCCACAGTGTGCACCCTACCACCCTTCTCAATTACTTCATTTCCATCAACTGTAGCTTTCTCATTTGCTCTGCCTTTATTGCCCAGATTTCTGTACCATACAATAGTACTGGTCCCACCACTGTTTTGTACACCCTACTTTTCAGCTTCTTTGGCATTCTTCTGTCAGACACTACACCTGGCACTCTATGCCAGTTGGCTGCAACCCCTCATATTCTACCTTTGTCCTCTTTGCTCATGCTTCCCTTCTCGTCAACCAGCCCTCACAGATACCTGAAGGCATTAACCCACTCCACTATCTTCCCTTCTACCTCAATTCTCAGCTTCTTCTGATGTCCCCAGTTTGTTAACATTACCACTGTCTTACCTGTACTTAGTTTCATCCCATGTGCCTTCTGATTTGCATTCTATTCCCCTATCCTTTGCTGAAGTTCTTGCTCAGAATCTGCCTGTAATGCCACATCTGCATACAGCAACTTTGTTATTCTGTCCCCTCTGACCCATTTGCTAATGTAGTCCATCATTAGTATGAAGAACAGTGGGCCAAAGCTGAACCATGATGCACACCCACTCCCATTGGGAACTCTCTGTGAGACCGAATACTGTTCATACTTGAGACGTTGGGTCTTTGTATATAGCTTGCTCTAATTCTACCAATGTTTCTGGGACTTCAAACCACGTCATTACTGCCCAAATCTGCTTTTTTGGGACTTTGTACTATGCTTTCTCCAAAACTAAGAATATCCAGTTGGACTCTTTCTTCATCTCTAGCCTCTTCTCAGTCATCTGTCTTACTGCAAACATTGGGTCAGTTGTGTTGCATTTTGATTTGAATCCAAACTGCTCATCTCCTATCTTACATTCTGCTACTCTGTGTATCCATTTATCAATCACCCTCTCCAGAACTTTCATGCATTGTGACAGGAGTTTGATACCTCTAAACTGCCAACATTTAAGGATGTCTCCTTTGTTACTTTAGACTGGCATGAGTATGCTTATCCTTCAGTCATCTAGGGTATGTCCTTCTTTCCACACTACTATGAGTACCCTCTAAAACAATTTCTTCTCCATCTCTCCCAGCATCTTTATCATATCTGCTGTGACCTCATCTGTGCCAGCTCCTTTCCTTGACATCATTTTCCCTAGGGCTATTCTTACTTCTCCTAGGGTGCTCTCCTATTCTTTTTTCACCTTAGGCTGTGTTTGGGCCAGTACAGCTTTTGTGTGTGTGTTTTTTTCATTCATAAACTGCCGGAAGTACTTTTTACATCTGCCTATGATGTTCTGTGGACTGGTGAGCATGTTGTTCCTGGTGTCTGACTATCTTCATTATCTTTCTGTCTTTGTCTTGCAACCAGATATAGTTTCTTTGTGCCACTTACTGTGTCACTTTCCAGAGGCTGGTAGAGTACCTCCATTGCTCTGTTCTTTGCTATTGCAACTACTTAGCTTCCTTGTTAGCCAACCAGGATTCCTTCCTAGCCTGGTCAGTCTTTTCTATCTCTCACTTTTTCCTGCACTCTTTCTTTCTTTTGATGACTTCCTAGACATCTGCATTCCACCACCAACTTTCCTTACGTACTTTATTTCTATACCTATCTTGGCCACATATCTGTTCTGTAGTCCTCACACATGTTGTTTTGAGACACTGCCATTCTTCTTCAACTCCACCTATTTCCTCCGATTTTTGGGGTGCTACAGGCCTGAGTAATTCCTTGAACTGTTGTACTTTCTGTCCAGTCAGCGTCCAGGTCTTCAGCCTCGTCTCTGTTAATCTTAGAGCCTTTTCTGACCATTGCTTGCAGCAGATTGTGGCTACCAGTGCTTTATTCAGTGGACTAATTGTCTCACTGGGGATGACTTTGCAGTCACTGATTCTACCCCTGTACCCTTTCTTTGCTAGGAGGAAGTCCACTTGCATGTTGGCCACTCTTGTATGTGATTGTGTGACTGTCACTCTTTCTGAACCATGTTTTGGCTGTTATCAAGCCATTTTCCAGACAGAAATCTAGAATGGCCGATCCTTCTTTCTTCCTCTTGCCCCACACATGGGGACCCAGGCAGTCCTCATATCCTATTCTGTCTGTCCCGATAAGTGCATTCAAAGCACCCATTATCAACACCAATTCCTACTGTCCTTCTTTATCTAGTAGGTCCTGCAACTGCTGTGTGAATGCAGTCTTTTCTTCACTATCACAAGCCTGCTATAGAGCATAGGCTCAGATTATGAATACTGCTGTATCTCTGATTGCAATGAGTCTGTCAGTAATTCTGATGATATCCCTCACTGGCTTCTCTCACGACAATTTCCACACTTTTTCTAGACTGTCCTCCTGAGTAGTAGGCGCTGGATCTCAAGATATGTCTTTGCTGCATTGCCGTTATATCTTGACTCTTGGATACATCGGATGTTCAGCCTCCTCTATACCATCATGCTATCCACTTCCAAGCTCCATCCTGTCAGTAAACCTACAATTGAGTGTAGCGATTCTTGGTTCATGTTTGGCGGGTTGATTGGTTTTGTGTCCAGCTTTCGCACAACAGAGCTATTCCAGGTAAACCATGTGGGCACACACTGGCCAGTAGGGGTAGATACACCCCTCCCACCTTAGCATGGATCCCTAGCATAAGTCAGAGTAGGCTGGTTCCTCAACCCACTTATGAATGGCAAATGCCTATGCCCATTTGCTGACATTAGGTAACATGACTGAATCACCTGGAGCCATATTTTACACTGCCAAGTGGCTAGCCCTGCCACAGTGCACAGTCTGTGATCCATGTTGTCCTCTGCACACAACAGTGGATGCCAAAAGCGGTTGGTCTGTACAACTCTTTTCTATAGAGTACCATGTAGAGTCTGTGCTGCTGCCCACGTCTCCATTCATTGGTGAGTTTGAGATGGAAACACTCAGAATGTTTTTGGGGGAGGAAAGAACCCCACAGAGACACAGGGAAAACATGCAAACTCCAAAACAGGCACTGGCGGAGGTCAGGGACATTAACCATATACCAACTGGCTTCAAAATAAACACATATAAGGAAGACATTAAAAGAAACATTGGTATGAAATGGTTTTAGTAAATAACAAGAGAAAATCTTGAGCATTTGGCATTTTTGTCCTGGAGATTAAGAAACGGGGTACTGCTGTTATGTTTTTGCCTGAATTACTATAGATTATATAGCAATGTTAACTTTGATTGGTTTGTGTGTTTCTGTGGTCAGTTTAAAACATGGCATGCTTGCAGAAGTTTCTGCTCCATTGTGTTGTGGTATGAAAGGACCAACATGACTTAAAATCTGCTACAAGTTTAAACTTGAAAAACAGTCTCATACTATCTGAGAAGTACAATGTTTATTACAATTGGTTTGCTGAATATGCATCATAATCCTGGAGTGCAGAAAACTTTCCTTTGCCTCCTATCCTCTGTTATCTGGACTGGTAGACTATAGTGCTTATTTTTTTAATGATCAGATATCAGAGGAAGAACTGGATTTTTGCACACAGAAACATCCCCGGATCCCAACCGTATTTGGGATTCCAAAAATCCACAAGAATATCTACCATCCACCATTAACATTCGTAGTGGACGGGAAAGGCTCAAAGACTATTAGTATTGTCAAATTTATGGACCACAAGTTAAAAAATGGTTTAAGCTCATTTTCCCACATTATTAAAGACTCCTGGGACTGTCTTAAAAAAATAAAGCAAGAATTTTTTGACAGCAACATCATTTTTATAACGATTGACATCAAAGATGTATTCAATGTCATCCCACATTCGGAAGGCATTGAATTGTTTTATGATTTTTTGTGCCAACAGACTACATTCTCCCATACCAGGATTCTTACACTCAGGACTTTAATGGAATTAGTCCTGGAAAACAGTTTCCTGATATTTGAGGGACATCTTTTCAATCAAAACTCAGGTATAGCTATAGGGGCGGCCTGTGCACCAGTTTTTGCTAATATTGTCCTGACACAATGGGAATTATCACAAGTTTTCACATCTGAATGGATGACATACTGTTCTTTTTACGGGTGGTACCTAGATGATATCCTTATTTTCTGGAGAGGGAACCAGGAGCAGTTGTCTGAATTCCTACTGTTTCTCAACTCCAGTACTACTTTTCTGGAGTTTACCATGGTAAGCCACATGGAATCTACAAGTTACCTTGATATACAGATTTCCAAGGATTTGGAGAACAATCAGTTTTATTCTAACATTTTCAGGAAACACTCATACTTGAACACCTTTCTCCATTTTGACAGCGGACATCCCCTCCATCAAAAAATATCCTTAATAAAAGAACAAGAGGTGAGATTGGCCGGCATGATCAGCAGAATTGAAGACTTTTACAAGGAAAGGGATGTTTTATTGGGTATGTGTCAACAGGGGGTACCCTGATGAATTTGTGAAACCATTACTTGAAGAAGTATCCAAAAAAAGAGTGGACAGTTATTTTTATCCACTGCTGGGTTTGGACATTTCTAGACTCTGTGCACCTACATAAAGTAGGGTTTCGACAACTGCCCCATTTCAACATGGACTTATTCTTACTTACAACCCACAATTCCCAATGATTCGGGATATATTGGTAAGAAACTGGTTCATTCTTATGAGCAATGAGACCATAGGAGGAAAGGTGGGTGACTCCCCCATCATAGTATATAAAAAGGAATCCAGCATTAAGAGCCTTTTGGAGTCCAGTGGTAAGAATACAAAAACTGGTATTGGGGAAAATGACAAAATGTGGACACTGCACCCAATGTAAATACATTTTAGAGAGCGGCAGAGTCCTTATTTAAGGTTATGGATGCGTAAAAGTTAATCAGAACTGTAATTGTGGGAGCAAACAAGTAGTGTATGCTTCCATATGCCAGGCGTGTCCTGGGTTTTATATTGGCAAGACCAAAAATGCTTTTAGGACACATGTTTATCCACACACCTATGATATAACTATAGGCAACATCGAAAATGCCTTGGCAAAGCATATTAATACTCTTCCAAGTCACAATTTTAAGTTTATTATTCTGGAAAGGGTGGTAATGGATGAGCGAGGGGGACCTAGTGACTGGTTCCTTGAATTTAGAGAACTTATGTGGCAACTTAGAGTTAAGGCCACCACTAGCCCAGGTCTGAATGACATGGTATCCCTCATCAGTTACTTAAAACTCAAAGCTGATTTTTTTATTTTAATGAGGCACACATTATGACTTGTTTTTTTAGCTTTATGTAAGATTTCACAGCAATTTTTATATTGACAGCAGTTATTGCTGTTTCAAGACATTTGGATTTTTTATTGCATTTACTGTTGTATAGATGCATACACATTGGGCAGGATTCACAAAGCCTCTGTGTAAGAGATACAAGGCTTACACAGAGGCTGCAGTTAAACGGTGTGACGTCAGCATGTCATGCATATGCATGAGGGCATGCTGAATCACACCTAAGGCTAACACGGTCCATGGAAGACAGTAGGGGGCGTGTCCGTAGGCCGAGCCCTACAAGCGGACACGCCCCCAGAAGAGTAAAAGTGCCCAAAGTAAACACCCATGACAGAGTCCATGGAAATGTGAATAAACACAACACAACACATGCCCCCACAGACTATGAACATAAAATATATAAATGAACATGTTATATATTTTTTTTAAATTGTAAAAATGTTTGCCCGTGAGTGCGCTCGTTTGCGCGGGCGTGCCTGTAGCTCAGCCACAGTTAGCAGTAAGTGGAAAAGCATATAAAAACTAACTATGCAAAGTAAGCCAAAAAGCAATAGCGTAGCAGTAGAGACGTCGGCTGAAGAGCAGGCAGTCATGGTTCGAGCCCCCACAACATCAATTTTTATTTTTAGTAAAATAAGCACGAAACAAGTCCCTGACATATATGTACACATATAAAATTATATTTTATGTAAAATGTAATGAAAAAGGCCATTTATTTTGAAGAAATGTGAGATAAAATAATAAAAAATGCCAGATGTGCCCATAGCTGAGCTACAGTTTAACAAGGTGAGTGCATCTGCCCGTAGGTGAGCAGTGGTTTAACAGGTGTAAAATGAGTGCCCGTAGGTGAGCAGTGGTTTAACATGCTGAAACTGTGTGCCCCTAGCTGAGCTGAGCGTAATACGCGTGCTGACAGCCAAATGAAGCATAAACTAGCGTAACCCGTTTGCGCGGAGCTACTCGCAGCGCCAACAAGCTAACCGATGGGCAACGTTGAGCAAGTGTAACAAAACTGCTTTTACACAGACACACCCCCTAGCCTGTCTAGACAGTCATAAAATATAAACAGCAGTGGCCGGGTTTGAACCCAGGATACCATACACCATAATCAAGGTACTGAACCACTAAGCCATGACAGCTGTACTTAGAAATGCAGTAATAGCAAATATATAGGAATGAATAGAAAGTGGAGCATGAGAAAGCAGGTTTTGTGAAGTTGATACAATTCCAAAATGGCCAATCACAGATAAGTACAGGAAAAACGGCATATATAAGCCCCATAGGCGGGAATACACAGCATAAACGATTGTAGAACTAACTTGCAGCCAGAATGTCGGGAGTAGGTGAGGGTAGTTGCTTTCGAGCACAGAGGTGGGGCGTTGAGGAGTCCACATATATGGTCTGGCTCCTAGTCCACAATCATGAGACCCAACTCATACAGGGCCAGTCCTGTGGGGAGCATATAGGGCTGAGGCATGGGACTGGTTGGCTCATGATCTCACCAGTGCCACAGGGATTCCAAGGACTGGTGAGCAGGTCCATCACCACCACGCGGACCTGAAGAGATGTAAGCAGGACCAATTGAACCTTTGGATACAGGAGGCCTGGCAAATGCCCAATGCCCCAGTACTGAGTAAGTTACATTTAATTATGTATGTAAGAAATTAAACTAGCTGATATTATAGAGATGTGTATTCCAATATTACTTCATTTATATTACAGCTGCAGGTGTCTGTTCTGCGAACCACAGAGCCTATGGCAATAGGCTGGTGCAGTTGCACCACCAGGCAGGTCAGTAATCTTCTCCCAGTAACTGTAAAGAAATATAAAAGTATGACAGTTAGCAAAAGAGTGCAGTGTAGTCACTAAGTAATAAAATGTGCAAGTAACAGTGTAAGAGTGTTTTCCAGTATTGCTTGATTACAAAAGTGTATTGCAGTCTGTAATCCAAACAGAAATATGAAAATGTCTGAAATAAAGTCTGAAATAAAGATGCCCCACCTGTAATATAATAGTACACAACCTGCAGCAGGCTGAAAAGTACAGCTGCAGAAGATGAGCAAATCACATGTGTGAAATATATCTCTGTTGAAATACTGAAACATGACAGAAGTGAGACTGCTGGAAAGGATTGTAATAACTACAGGTAAAACATGTCAATAAAGCCTAGAAGTAAGTACCATCCTGAATAGTAAAATGAAAACAAGTGAGAGAGTGTGAGAAAGAGTTATGAATCCACCAATAAAGTAGTAATAACCCTTGAATAAAGTATACTGCAGTCAGTACAGAATTAAATGAATGTGACAAGCAGAACCAAACTGCGAAATGTGTTCAAAGTGTTGCTGCAGCTGGAATGTGTATCCCAAAATCTGGATATGTTCCTCTCAGTCTGCAATATGCAGATAGTATGATTGTCTGAAATACCAAACATCCACAGTTGTCTATAGCTATATAAAGCAAATGTAGCAGGATGATGTAGCTGAACAAAGCCAGATATGAACGTGTATGAATAACAATAACATTTATATTGATGTAGCAGCAACAGTCCTATCACCAAATTGAAGTAGTTATCATATAGGAAACTGTAGTTAGAACAGTAGTGTGTATATATCTGCAGCTATTAGAAATGTACAGCATATGTATTGGTATTCGAAGGTGTTAATAATATTTTCTTCCCCCCACCCTATAACCACATATAATCCATTCCACATGAAATTGCTATGTGCAATCACACTTAACACCCCTGGACATTTGTCCTGTTGGGTCATAAATATTTGCATGTACGTTGATGCATCTGCCCTGTTCATACATCCAAACCGGATGGCCTGTTGCCATCAATCAACCCTGCATGTTTTTGGACTGTGTATTGCTGTTCAAATTATGCATGTGTTATGCTCGCTGTTCAATGGTGTGAATATCTGGGTGTTTGGTTAATGGGAATACTAATGCATGCTGTTACAACTAATTGCGAATGGTATTGTATGTTACTAACCAAAACTGTCATGACATAATGCAAAACATAGGATGACAGGGAAGGCGGGTTCCAGCGGACCCACCTCTCCCACCTCAGCTGGCGAGTGCACCTGGCACTAGTGCCCAGTCTGGACCCTCCTCCAGTGGCCCTGTGCCACCTACGGGTGGAAGCGCTTCAGGGGATGGGGCCCGTCCCCCCTCTGCAAGTGTGGCTGGAGGAGAACCACCACTCACCCTCCATAGCGTCCGGACTGTGGTGCTTAGGGAGATCCAGGACTCTGTTCTTGGGCCCCTACGCCAGCTTGAGGCACAGGTGGCACAACTTACGGGCATGCCTGTTGCCCGGCCTACACAGCCCCCAGCACAGCCCCATCCTGGGCAGTGAAGGAACAGTGGCAACTGCCCATGGGTGGGGATATCAGTTCCACTGTTGCCATCTGTGGGCTCATGGGCTCTGGATATCCAAACATCCGTCCCCGTCAATTGTGTAACCCCCCCACACATGTCATACACCACCCCTGTATGCGTCTTGTTTGTTTTGTCTGTTGACCTACCCAACCTACCTCCCTAGCTATACCGACTTCCTTTACCTGACATACCACACTCACCTGAAAAAAAAAAAGGGCACTCTGTACCCACAAAAAAATTACGCCCCATACATAGCTGCCCATTCCGCACACATGTCTGCTGGACATGGAAACTATCAATTACAATTGGCTGTGCAACAAGTATTGTTGTTGTCCTGACACCTCTCTCAGGGGTGGAAGGTTTCAAGTGTCACACCAAATTACAAACATATGCACAGCTGTTGCTGATGAAGAAATGGGCAGCTATGGGCCTTACCTACATCCCTCCTGCAAAACCCAAGCTTGTTTCCCTACTGTCTTACCCTCTTTGTGACCCCTTTTTCACCACTTTCCTGTCTCCCCATTTTCATTTCTTTCAAAGAAAATAGTGCAGGTGTGTGCCAGAGTAAGCACTGTTAAGCGGTTGTAAGCGGGTGTGCGTGAGCTGAATGCCAGTGCACATGCGGAGCTCCGCAAACCAGCACTAACCCGGTTACAACTGCTTAAAAGTGCCTTAGTCACTCTGATTGACAGGTCCTGTAGTCAGTTCAAAAGCAAAATAAAATCCCACTGTCAGTCCCGAATCCAGGACCTTGGAAACAGTAGTCTGCATGACTTACCACTAAGCCATGACTGTTATACAAGAACATTGTGCTAAAATAAATATATCATGTAATAGTAGAAATGAATGTAAAGGGAATACAGGATGTGTAGTACACAAAGCATGTCATGTATACTTACTGTCAAAGCTAGTGGATTTCTATAATAGTAGTGTGTGAACAGAAACAGCCATGCTAGTTGGTAGCTAGTAGGTAATAATGTCAGTTAATGTACATATATAAATGTATGTATATTTACATATATATATATATATATATATATATATATATATATATATATATATATATATATAGTTGTAGGTGTCAGTGTACATACACACTTAGTACAGAAAACAGGAGAGAGGAATGGAGAAATGTGAATCTACAACACAGCCTGAATCATGAGAGAGATACTAACCTTTACACTCACAGAACAGTGTCCACAGCATACCAGCATGGTCCCCACCCTTACAATCTGAAAGGGCAATGCCTATCTCACATACCCTTTTATAGCACTGTCCTGAAATCACAGTGAGAACTGCAATCAGTACACAACTGGCTGGATGCAATTAGCAAATGCTGGCTTACAATTGGTGCAGAGGCCATCACATGGACTTATGCAGATACCTACAAAAGCATCCTGTACTCCCACTCCACACATGCAATACTTTCATTGCACCGTCTGGAGGCAGACAGAGAGAGAGAGAGAGAAAGAAAAAAAAAAGAAAATAAGAACACAAACAAAAACACACGTTACACAAAATAAGTTGAAGCTGTCATCAGTGTCAGTATCAAGCTGGGCTAGCAGCAGCAGGAAGCTATAGTAACGGTAACGCAACCAGCTGCGACAAACACAGGTAATGTAAAGTAACAAGTTAATAGTCTACATACTGTGAACCCTCCATATGTGTCATTGGTCTGTATCTATAGGTATGTCCATGTGATAAGTTGTGTGCACGTAGTTTCACCCAAAGGGGATGACTATACATTACATGTCATTCAGTGTTAGGCCATGATCCTGGCACCAGTTGTCCGTTTCAGTGAGGCCTGTCTGTAGGATGTGTGTGTCAGCTGGTGTAACGACTATGGCGCTTAGTTCGCAGTCATCTGGGAACTTTGTCATCCACAACCCGCACATGTTTGCTTTCACATCTGAGAAGTAAATGCCAAACAAGAGGGGTCCTAGGACAGAGCCCTGTGGGATATCACATGTGACTGGCATTGAGTCTGACATGGCTCCTGCAATATCGATATTATGGATTCTGTATGTCAACCAGTGTGCAACCCATCATGTGACATATGTAGTAACATGTAAGCTAATGAGCTTGTCTATGATGCCTGAGTGGAGTACTGTGTTGAAGGCCTTAGGCAAGTCCAGGTAGGCTGTATGGACTGCGTTGCCCTCATCAATGGCTGTAGTGACTGTTTTGAAAGGTCAACCAGGTTCAAAAGGCAGGATCAGCCCATCACAAAGGCAAACTGGGTGGGATCAAGTGTCTGCAGGTACCCAATATCGCTGTATATGCCTCCCATAATGAATCATTCCATAGCTTTGCAGACCAGGCTGGTTAAACTTATGGGGCGGTAGTTCCCAGGGTCAGTAGAGGTGCATCCTTAGTGGAGTGGGACCACTGTTGCTGTATGCCAGTGTTCAGGTACATATCCCGTAGAACGGCCAAGGTTAAATATCAGTCTTATATGTGGTTGTATCTCCTCTTGGAGTTCACGTAGCACACATCCAGGCATACCATCAGGTCACATTGATGCTGTGTGTTCTGCTTTGCTGAGGGCAGCCCTCACCTGGACATCTGAGATGATAGAGAGGTTACATTCAGCTGTGATAAGTATTTCTAAGTGTGGGGGAGAAGGAGGGGGGATATGTGCACTGAACCTGTCTGCCAGAATGTTGCCAATATCTGTGTGTTCAGTGAATGTTAAGTAGGTGTGTAGTAACTCAGAGCATATCTGAGGCATTTGGTCCATATGTCTAACATAACTGAAGAAGGCCTTGTGGTTATCTATAGTGTTCGTGGCCATTTCCCTCCCAGAGTAGGCCGTGGATGTTGTTATGAGAGACCGTAGCTTATTACCAGTGCTGACCACAGATGCCTTCCCTTTATGTGAATCTGCTCTGTCCTGCAGTAGCCTCCTTCTATCATTATACAATCTGCCTTTGGCTGGGTTCCACCAGACAGGATACCTAACCTTTGTGCATAGGGTCTGGGTTAGAAATGTGTGTGCATGTTCCATGCATTCTATGGGATGTCCATGGGAAGCATTCGCAAAGGAGTCAGCAGTGTGGGTTGTGGCTTCCACTGGCCCAGTGGGCTGCATGGATACCATGTCAGTCCTAACAAGTGAATATCTGTCTAATCACATATATATCAAATATATATATCAAAGTAGTCTACTGTGCTGGTGGTGGTGGTGGGATATGTATATCCAGGGCGAGTAATTTGTGTCCAGATCACACTAGTGGATGGCGTTCCACATACAGTACCTTGGTATGAACCCCACAGAGTGAGGTTGTGCATTGGACCTGTCTCAGTGTGCTGACCAATGGGGCATGCTACTATGTTGTATGGAATGTGGCAGGTATTGTTGCACAGGTGTTGGCTGAGCACTGATATCTTGCCATGTACTTGTGTATCCACCAAGAGACACACACGTGCTACATATGGGAGTAGTAGTATATCACTACAGTTGAGTATCATGTATAGTATGTGTGCCATATATTGCTGACATAGTCTGCTGATATCCTGTTTGTGTTCTCTTCCAGGGACATGGCGCGTCAGCGAAATCCTGCCTACTCTGCTGCAGAAGATGAAGAGATACACCAGAGCCTGGTGCAGGATTATGACATACTGTTTTCCTGCACCAGCCAGAATCAGCAGAAGAGGGCTGCACTGTGGCAAGACCTTGTCCGTAGGGTAAATGACATTGGCACGCATAATAGGACATATGAGCAGGTACGACATCACTGCAGTGATTTAATCAGAAATGTCCATCAGCATGTGTCGGATATCCACAGGCAACAGGTCGCCACAGGAGGTGGGGTGGCCACACATCCCCCCCTCACCACACTGGAGGGGCTACTCCTAAGTGTTGTGGCTCCAGCCCAGGAACATCAACAGCAACACACCTGCATTATGATGGAGGCTGGATCCACACAGCAACATGACATGGAGCATGCAGGTAATATGCCATATGTACACTTGACTGTTCTGTACACTGTTAGTTTATGCATGTGTAATGTGTGTCCGTGGTATGTAGCTGTCAACATAGTATGTAATTGTGCAGGTGTGATATTGCCAATATCAGCAGCTGACATGTGAGAGGCAACTGGTGTACTACTGCACTGTATCATACGCAGTATCAATGGCACAGTTGTGCCCACTGACTTTAATCCCCTCATTTCTGCAGGTCCCTCCCGTGTTGGCAGCCCATCCATGCTGGTGAGTGTGTTTTAACAATACCTATAATAGTCCTGATAGTGCTAGTAATACTAGTGTAACTCAGTAGTGCTCTGTGTGTATACTGCAGGGTGTGCATGTGTGCATGTGTGCATGTGTTCCTGTGTCCACGTGTGCATGTGCGCATGTGTGCATGTGTGCAAGTGTGCATGTGTGCCTGTGTCCACGTGTGCATGTGTGCATGTGTGCATGTGTGCCTGTGCCCATGTGTGCATGTGTGCATGTGTGCCTGTGTCCATGTGTGCATGTGTGCATGTGTGCATGTGTGCATGTGTGCCTGTGTCCACGTGTGCATGTGTGCATGTGTGCATGTGTCCACATGTGCATGTGTGCACGTGTGTATTAGTGCATCACTGGTAACATTGTGTAGACATTGTAACTGTGTTTCCTGTCTTCCTCCCACAGGTTCTGGTGCTGCTCTGGTGTCCTGCAGCAGGGAACCTGAATCTGGTTCCACAGGTACCGATAATGATGATATCTGTGTAATGGCACAGGGAGGTGTGTTAGGGTCCGTCATTGGTCAGTCAATTGACAGTACACAGCTGTCAACCCCATCATTGCGCACAATCATCCTGCCAGTATATCCTATGGCACCATTGTCCCTAGGTGATGGACAGGATACAGTGGGCATTGACCAGGGTAATGTGGTATCTGTGGCACATGCTTCACCACACAGCAGCCATGGGCAGGGTCCTGTGATGGTACCACACAGACAGTTGCCCATGGGTTCTCGTGGGAGCATCCATGGGCGTACTGCCTCTGCAGACGTGCCCAAAGAGGTCTGTCAACCTCAGCTATGTTTCGGGCTGTCATGCAGGCACAGTCACGTATGGAAAGGTACACCAGACAGGGTCTGAGGGAGCTGAGAGCATGTCGCACAGCCATGACTGACAGTATGCGTGACATCGCGGATGCTATCCGTAATTTCATCGATGTCATAGACAGACGTTGTGGGGACATATTACAGCAGTTCCACAACCACATGTCCATGAGCCAGGACAATGGCGGACGGTTGCGGCGTCGACGTGGCTGTATGCCAGCAACAGCAGCAGCTGGCAGTCGGTGCGGATGACAACAGGCCCGCGGATGCCCCCATAGTTCCAGCAGCAGCCCCAGCAATGCTGGGTCTGTGTTGTCATCGGAACACCCCAGGAGACCACGTGCACGTGGCTCTGGACAGTCCCAACAGGGACCTGTGTCCTGTCAACACACTCCCGCTTCTGATGACAGTACCCAGTCTGGCTTAGTACCAGATATGGTCTGTAGCACTCCTGCCAGGCACAGGTACTGTGTCCATGCCCACAGACACTGATCTGTATGACCTGCCAGGTGCAGTCTGTGGCTGTCCACAAACTCCAGTATATGACAGCCATGAGGTGGAACTGTGTACATGCATACACACATGCGAAATGTTAACACCTAGGGCTACCACATACACGCACACACTGCATCAACAGTGCCCCACCCTGTACTGCTGTCCCTCACCAACACACATACACACACATGTCAATTGGTGTTATCAGTGGCAGACTCAGGCATACTAATTCACATCCTGTGCATATGATGAAACTGTGCTACCTCCTGCAATCTCCAACATCAGTGCAGGAACAGGTAAACACATTGCTGATGCACAGGGTGACTACATATAAGTGTATTACTAGTATCTTGTTGGTAACAGTACAGTGTGCTGATATGACTGTGTGTATATCCCAGCATGCATGATGCAGTAAATGTATGACTGTCCTGAATTGTTATCTGCACCCATAGTAAGTACCATAGTGTAACAGCTGCACATTATTGCATACCGGTGGTAAGGATGTCAACAGATAGCCACATACATAGGTAGCACAGGGGAGAAGCTAATGCAAGTAGTGATACACAATGATGGACATGTACAGCAATGGTGGCATGTTGCCCACAACGACTATGCAATGTGGATGTTTGCGCATGTTGATATGTGTGCAGTACCAATGTAATACAAATCACAATTAACTATGACATAATATCAGTTCTACCATGGACATCTGAGCTGTGCATTCCTGGGTACATGTTGATAGTGCCTACATATTTGCACTGTTACCTACTGTAATTGTTAACCCTTCTTTGTTGTACAATGGACTACTTCCAGCCCTGCTTGCTGTAGCTTTGTTTGCATGCATGTTTGCTTGGGGTTACCTGGAACACTGCTTCCACCTGCAATGCAGAGTTACAGAGCTTCTGTGGACTCCTAGTGACATCCGCATAGCGTACTATACGTATGTCAATTTTCCACATGACAGAATGTCACTGTCTGTCATGTTCGCATGTACGTTGCCTGTGACACATTGAACATGACTTACCTGGCATTTACCCACGTGTGCAGTCATATATGCCAGTGCTATGAAATCAGTAACAGTACAGCCACACATACTTACCTTCAGTATGTTGTTCCCCATTGGCCCTATGTGTTGGTAATCACCATGGCAATCACACTACTATGGTAGCATGTGCAAAGGTAACCTGAGAATCACCTCTATGGTCCAGTTTTGGTTTATGTGAGTCATGTGGCAATGTCACAGCTGCCACATGTATGCAGTCAACCCTCTCCCCTGGCCAGGAACATACAACACATGTGTGGGATGCCACCACATAGCCAATCTGGGGACTGAGCACTCTGAACCCAGTACTGCCATACCCTGTCAGGTGGCATGACATACTACAGTGACTACAATACCAGTCTGACATAGACCCACACTGACAGCAATCCGAACACACTGGGGCATACTTGGAGACTCAGAATAGCATCCTGCCTGAGCATCACACACCTCTACAGCTGGCACACAGGCATACGTTACGTCGGAACAGAGCACATGTCACACATGGCACACACATCCTGTGTGCCACACACTCACAGCCTGTAGGGCTACACAACACACCTGCTACAGATGTGTCAGGTACCTCTCTTGGCCGCTGCAGTGGGGACCCACTCAACAGGCTGTACATGGTGAAGGTCACAGTGATATGCCCGTGGGACACTATGGTTCACCACAAAACACATGCATACAGGTCAGTCAGAGGCATGGACACATATGACTCAGTCATTGTCCATGCCACTATGGATGACCTGAGACATACCTCCCTGGACTACATGATAGGGAACATAGAAGGGATCTCTCAGCATGTGGCACGGGCCAATATGAGCCTGATCTTGGTTGCCATCATACCCTCACCAGATATGCTACCACAATATGTAGGAAGGGCGTTATACATCTACATTCTGCTCAATCTCCAATGTCATTCATAGGGTATCCAATGGCTGTCAACGTGTGCTTACATGCTAGGGAAGCCACAATGATTTGCAAGGGGCAGCTTGCATGTGACACCCATGGGCCATTGTATATTGGTGAAGCCCCTTGATACACACATAGTGCCTTTTGCTGCAGGACACGGATTACATAGCCACCTCCGCGGGTATCACACAGGATAGGACAGTAACAGTGATGCTACACAACACCAGCAGTGTACACCGCAAGATGCATGCACTGGATACTGTCCTCAGCACAGTGAACTGCAATATCTGTGCAGTACCAGATTCCTGATTCACGGCTCACAGGTGCAACCCATCACTGACAGGTTAAACCTCATACCATGCCTGTCGTCCCCTACACATGTAACACACATGGACAGGGGGGTGGTATCTCAAGGCACCACAGATACACACACCTCCAGGTTGTTGGCACAGCACAAAGCATCAGGGCCTATCCATGACCAGCTAACAGTGTGTTGGACTGCCTTCTGGTTCATAGCCTGGCACACGCAACCCTCCCATACACAGGAAACCCACCTGTCCTCCCTAACAACACTGGCAATATGACAGTCTCTAGAAATGTCTTTATATGGCTGGACTGCATCCAGCCAAACATTGTGCATGAGCATTACTTTAGCTACAACAAACTAGCTGAAAGGTTCCCAGCATGTAGTCACTGAATTGCAGTGGAACAACATGTTACCACTCCCACAACAGGTGGGAACATGCAGCACCTGTTCATTGACTACATGTAGACTATATGGCCCAGATCAGATGTGTATCTCCTGCTGTTGGTATTATACCATATACAACCACACTGTATAGACACATACCACGTGCGGCCCCTGCACAGTAAGACACAGTCATATTGTTATGCATTGCAAATACCATTTATCCACTTGAGGCACGTGTCAAACATGGTAACTACTGAAGGTCACAGGTATATATGTGTATGTGTCACACACATACATCATGTGAGCATTGCCATTGCTAGTTTAGGCAATGGCATGCATTGTTATGAACAACAACCCACACATTGTCATATTGTGTGACACAACCACAAGTGGGAGTTGTGGGTTTCCAAAACATACCTATCTGTGCTCTGACAGTGGTAATAGACCCAGTAGCGGAGCGCACTATTGGCATTACTGGGCAAGTAGCCCTGTTTGGCTGTACTGATAGTGTGGTGACATCCCCTGTGTTTACTGGGAGAATATGCAGCATCTGGTGTATTGTAGTATTTGCCAAAAGGATCTGTTCTCTCACACTTGCAATTACACACACCCTACTACCCCCCCCACACACACACACTTGCCATTTGCAGGATTCATACCGCTACCTAGCTATTTCACGACACGTGAGAGAGACACATTAGCGAAGCGCATTATTCGGATTACTAGGAAGTTCCTCTTCTCCGGCTGTACTTATAGGGTGCTGACAACATCAGTGTTTGGAAAGGGTAATGTGCATCATGTAGTGTGTTCTCCTGATTGCCAAAAAGCACATGTCTGTCATGCAGAAATGCACACACACAAACTCACCTCATCCAAACACACACACTTGCCATTTGCAGATTTCAAACCCTTACCTAACTATGTTATGACACTTGAGAGAGATGCATTAGCGGAAGACGCTATTCGGATTACTGGGAGGTTTCCCTTCTCCAGCTGTACTTATAGGGTGCTGACATCATCAGTGCTTAGATAGGGGAATGTGCATCCTGTAGAGTGTTTTCCCAGTTGCCAAAAGGGATATTTCCCTCACACAGACTTGCACACACACTCACCCCCCTCCACACACACTGGGCAGTTGCAGGATTCAAACCCCTACCTAACTATGTTATAACAGTCATGACAGACGCATTAGCAGAACGCGTTATTCGCATTACTGGGAGGTTTTTTTCTCCTGCTGTACTTATAGGGTGCTGACATCATCAGTGCTTAGATAGGGGAATGTGCATCCTGTAGAGTGTTTTCCCAGTTGCCAAAAGGGACATTTCCCGCACACAGACTTGCACACACACTGGGCAGTTGTAGGATTCAAACCCCTGCCTAACTATGTTATGACACGCATGGAAGATGCATTAGCAGAGCACGTTATTTGTATTACTGGGAAGTTTCCATTCTCCTGCTGTACTTATAGGGTGCTGACATCATCAGTGCTTAGCTAGGGGAATGTGCATCCTGTAGAGTGTTTTCCCAGTTGCCAAAAGGGACATTTCCCTCCCACAGACTTGCACACACATTAACCCCCCTCCACACACACGGGGCAGTTGGAGGATTCAAACCCTACCTAACTATGTTATGATACTCATGACAGATGCATTAGCAGAGCGCGCTATTCGCATTATTGGGAGTTTTTTTTTCTCCTGCTGTACTTATAGGGTGCTGACATCATCAGTGCTTAGAAAGGGGAATGTGCATCCTGTAGAGTGTTTTCTCAGTTGCCAAAAGGGACACTTCCCTCACATAGACTTGCACACACAACAACCCCGCTCACCCACACACACACACTGAGCATTTGCATGGTTCAAACTTCTACTTAACTATATTATGGCACTTGAGAGAGACACATTAGCAGAGCATGCTATCCGAATTACTGGGCATCTATTCTGCACCTGCAGTATTTATAGGGTGCTGACATCTTTATTTCTACAGAGGTATGTACATCTAGTACTACCTGTCAGGTGGGGGATAGCATATATATGCATTTGCAGCCACCTACTTCAGGGTCAGATATGCACATCGCACTGGCAGGTTATGTTCTATACCATGCTTCGTGGCCACATGACCTGTAACACACAACACAACCAGTCCAGAACACCACTCCCACATCCAGGACACACACTTTGCTTCCCTGGGAACAGTGCCAGGATATGCAGGTGTTCACATACACCATTCCAGTTGTTAACATCAGGTACAGGCATATTGTGTGTGGGAACTACTCAGGCCTCTACAACATTACCCTACAGCCATTACAATTTGTGGGTCCATGTGCTATGGCAGAACCACTCACCACAGCCACATGGGGGAATACATATTGCACCTGTCCATCTGCAACATGGGTACTCACTGTTCCACTCCAAAGGTAGACCACCATTGTTGATATCTGACCATACCCACCTTTCCCTGGACATCCATATCCCATCCCTTCCCCCAGGCAAGGTTGTCACTGCAAACAAACTGTATTTAGCACAAGCAGACTCTACACTTGTGAAGACTGGGGTGGACGACTTCAAAGGACCCATGCTGGGGGACTATACTGGCCACTCTGCATAATCCTTGACAATTGCATTCTATGAGCATGTGTAAGGTTTGCATTGATCATGCTATCCAACATATACCCATGACTGCTCCACAACAGGACACCTTTCAGGTGTACACCAGCCATATATGAGCCATCCAACAGACAGAGTGAGCTAATACATTGCAGAGCTGTAGCCCACAGAGGGAGGACATCTGTGAACAGTACCGGCATGACACTTCAATCCCACATAATCATCACAACACAGTGTTGACAGTGGAATTGTCCAGACAATGCAGATAGGGTTCCCCTCAGTCTGGTATTGACGCCCACTTACTGTTAGAGGTCCTCAGCAACCCTCTTCCAGCATACACCAACAACATGGATGTGGCTTAGCACATTCAAACCCTGGGATCTCCACTGTGTCCCTGCTTGACAGAGGCACAGCACACTAGCCTCACACGTTGCCTTATGTGACCTACTTTACAGTGGCACAGTAGCCTACTGTACTGGGGATGTAGATGCCAAGCACACTCTGGCTAAGCTGTCATTCCCTAGGGCAAACAGCCTAGTATTGACCTCTACACCCATATGTTTAATTGTCAGATGCACAATATTTGTTGCTGTTAGACTGTTTGCAGGTCTTTATTGCCATAGCATTCCCTGTTCCTATGAACAACTTGTGTATCTGTGGAAGATGTTTGAATATGAGCGCGATCCACTATATCACTTATGTCTCTGTAGTCATTTACTGTGTGCACTGGGCAGATTGCTTTGTTGTGGTTGGTTCCTGGAATGACACGTACAAATACCAGATATGTGTTGCCAACTGCTATACGGAGATATGGCCTAAGTGTGTGAGCATGCCCAGTTCAGCCTTTCCATGGCATGTTGTCTGACATATGCCTCATTTATCAGTGCGAGCATGCCCAGTGTGAGCTTTCCATATGTTGAACTCTGCAGTCCACCACATATATGGGTGAGTGTGAACTTCAACAATAGCTCACGTTTATGGTTGTGTGTTGGGTGTCATGTTGTGTACTTACTGGCCAACTGCTTCTTGTCTGACCACAACAGGGATTATACTGTGCCTGCAGGGATTGCATGGGATACTTTGCATACAGTTGTCAACATCCTTTCATAATGACCTAACACTGTAGTACCGTATAGTGTACTGGTTCAGTACTTTCACTGTGGTGGACAGTATCCTGGGCTTTAGTCCTATCACTGCTTGACATCTTCATAGTGAGCACAACAGACTATGTAGGGGCCAGTTGTGCACATATGACCATGTTGCATTATGTTCAGATATGGACTACCTACACCAGGCTTGTCCAACATTGGTAGTGTATTCCACAACATAGGTGGACATTGGCAAACACTAGCGATGTGCCCTAGGCCATTTCTGATGCTAGTCAGAGAGTGTGTTTGTCCTTCGACACACATTGTAACTGGAGTTTGCCATGACATATGTCATGGTTATTATACTGTGCCTCCGTCTACCTGTGACATAACAGTGATACCCAGGGTAAACCTACCATCTCCCATCCACTCATCAAGATTCCTCTTGAGGGGTGTCGATGGGTGACTCTCTGGCTAACCTGTACTGGGAGTTTACTCAAGAGTGGGGGTGGCTTCTGTGTTATGGATCATTCAGTACAGCTTGTCCTATGTATGTCAGTGCTGGGGTTCAGGTCTCTCATGTGCATAGCTCACTGCCATTCAGATTGTACAAGGTGCAGCATGTTCATTGATTCCAGCTTGGACATGGCTTCATACATCAGGCACAGCTTGCCTCAGGGTGGGCAGTATGGCAGTGTGTGGAGCTGCAGTTTGTTTAATCAGGCAACACATGGCATCTGTTCATGCTCTTTGCCATTCCTGGTGAGGTACTGTTGTGGACTTTACAGTTGATGGAGGTGTCTGCTGAGGTACATCCCACAGGCGCTATTGTAGTCAATTGTGATGCTGATGAAGGATGACTGCAGAGCCACAGTGACCTCCCCTTATCTAGATCTGACAACCTTCATGATTGGGTGGGTATATGGTATGTTTCTGTGAACACTACAGCCACATGTTTGTCCAATGCAGGATATCTATCACCTTGTGTCCCCAGGTCTCTCATTACATGTTAGGTACATAATGGGTTAACACCTGTGTGGTAATTGGTGGACACTTACTGTATATCCATGGTGGTTGTCTATACACATTTCTGCAATTAGCTTGCTGACATGGCTATGGCACCAGTTGTCTGTTTCTATGTGGCCCTTTTGTGGGTTGCTTGTGTCAGCTGGGGGTCAGATATGGTGGGCAGTTTGTACTCCTCTGCATACATGTTCAGTCACAGTCCTTCCATGTTGGCCTGTACCTATGGGACATATATACGGAACAGGGGAGGTCCCAGGACCAAGCCTTGTGGGATGCCACTTATATCTGGTTTGTAGTCTGACATGGATGCAGCATGTCTGACCATGTCAGTTCTGTCCTTGGTCTGGTTTGCAACCCCTCTACTGACATAGGGGTTTATATTTAAGCTGGTGAACATATCCATGCTAAACACATAGGGTATTGTCTGGAAGCATTTGCACGGTCCAGCTACGCTGTGTGGACCACATTGCCCTCATCAATGACCTTAATGACTGTTTCAAATGGGTCAAACATATTTAGGGGCAGGATCTACACTTACAACAGCCACACTGGGTAGGGTCCAGTGTCAGTAGGTCCCCGATAGCTTTATGTCTGTGGTACATGCTGATCCTTTCCATAGCTGTGCAGACCAAGCTTGTCAGGATCCTGGGGTGGTAGTTTGCAGTATCCATTCAGACAACACCTTTGTTGTGAAGGACCACTGTTGTTGTACACTGCTCTTTGGGTACATATCCTGTGGTAAGGCTGACATTGAGCAGTAGCGTGATTTGGCATTCCATTCTTCTTGGAGTCCATGTTGGCCTCAGCCCAGGACACCATCTCATACCTTTGCTGCTGTGTGTTTTGCTTTGTAGATGATGACTGTTACCTCAGCATCTGCAATATCAGGGGGCCAGCAGTCTACTGGGATAGATATTTTGATTATGGGGGGGGGGTTTGCACTTCACCTGTCAGGTTGTATGTTGGCAATATGTGTGTGTGTTTGGTATGTTGTTTGTAATATCTGTGTGATTCGGAGCATATCTGTGAATTCCCAACATGGTTCCTACCATCAGTTGAGTAAGCCTTGTGATTATCCTTAGTGTCCTGTACAATTTGTATCTTCATAAGTTCATAGGTTCATACTAGGCTATACACCCTAGGGTATTAGTAAGCCTAGCCAGAGTGTGTGTGTCTTTCACCGCCCCTTGCTATGTGAATATTATGTCCAATTATGATATTCTTTACTGTGCCTCTGTCTGGACGTGACACAGTGAAGAACCCCAGTGTACATCTACGATAATCCATCCACTTGGCAATATTCCTGTTGAGGGGTGTCAGTGAGGGGCTCTGCCTAACATGGAGTGGGATCCTGTTCCAGGGTGTGGGGAGCCTCTGGGTTATGTATCTGTCCCTCCAGCACATCCTATTTCATTATGTGTTGAGATTGACATCTGTCACTCTCACAGCTCCAATGGCTTTGATTTCCTGGGGTGGAGCATGTCCATTACTCCTGTGTTGGACATGGCCTTGTACAACAGACATACAATGCCTCTGTGTAGGCAGTCTGTGACTGCAGTCAGCTGGGGTGTCTACAGCCAGGCAGCATATGACATATATTTGACACTCTTTATCCTCTTGTTGAGGTACCTTTGAAGTCTTCCTAACCGCTGCAGGTGTGAGGTATGGTACATTCCATATGAGTCATTGTACTAGATTATGGGTCTGATAAGTGAACAGTACAGGGGCACAGTGACCTCTGTTGATGTAGATGTGAATCCTTTCATGATACGGTGTCCAATATAGACAGTCTTCGTAGCCACATTGGCATTGTGAGTGTCACATGACAGGTTACTGTCGACTTGTGTCCCTAGGTCCCTGATTACTCCTTGCATACATAATGGTTTACCACCTATGTGGTAATTTGTGAGTACCTTGTTTGGTATTTGGTGGGACATTCATACTATCCAGTGTCTTCAGGATGTCTAGGTGGGGTTCCTGTGTGTGAGAGTGTGGTCTGTCGCATGCTACAGACTGTACAGCAGTTTTGACTACAGTTAGGTGCACATGGGTGGTCTCCGCTGCTTCGTGCATTGTCATTTACCTGGCCGTATGGGTGTCTGTGCTGCATATGGATACTCCCCCTCCTTTGATGTTTTGGTCCAGGCGTTGGGGCCATAACACATGATATGAGGTATAACCTGGTAGTGCTGGTGTGCTGTCAGTAGGCTTGCAGCAGGTTTCTGTCACTGCACAGACATTGATGTTCTCCATACTAGGAAGTGCCTCAGGAGCATGCATATTGTAGTTTACACATCTGGCATTGGTCAGCATTACCTTTATGTTTCTTACCACTTATGTTTTCTAGGGTGGTGGGTTAGTCTTTTTGGCCTTGCCTACGTACGGCTCTATGGAGGTGGCAAAGGCCTTATCCAGTATCCAGATGCCCAGGGGTAACAGGTGCAAGCCATCCCTGGAACAGCAGCATGGCTTGTCATGCATGACATCTCAAGCAGACAGACATTAGATCCTCTTGGACTGACAGCTGTAATTGTGCCACCTGTTAAAGCTGATCATTCTGTGTTTGTACTGTGGCATCATTCTTGGTGAGGGTTGGATGCTGCAAACGGCCAGTGTCATACCGGCCTGGAGTACATACTCTCTTTTCATGTAGTCCAGGGAGGTACATCTCGGGTCATTCACACCAGCATGGACAATGAGTGCATCATATTTCTGCTTGCTTTGGGGTGACCTGCGTACGTGTGTTATGTGGCGTATTGTAGCAGCCTACAGGCAGCTTACTCTACCCTTTCCCTTGTTCAGTCTGGTGAGTGGGGCAGCACTGTGTCTGCCTATACAGACACCTATTACAACTGTATCAGGCATGTTATTTCTCCTTCTGGCCTGTGACTGTTTGGCACACCAGCTTTGTGTACTATGTGTTGCATGTGCTATGTTTGGAGGTTGTGGTTGCTTGGGGTCTGCTTTGGAGGCCTCTGTTGGTGTGGTGTGTTTGTAATTAGGGCCTCTGAGAATGTTTTTCTCTGTTTATGTGTTTGTTTTACAGTTGTGATAGGTCTATGTGGGACTGGGTTTGTGGTGTATGTGGTTACCTTCTCCTCCTGACTAGTTTTGACAGTACTGAGTTGGGGGAGCTGAGCCTCCGGTTTGGATAAATGGTTGTATCTCTCACATATATTTGTATTTATTGGGGGAGTTAAGGGTTGTCTGCGTACTTGGGGCAGGTGTAACATTGCCTCAGGATTCACAGATTCTACTTGTTGTAGCTGGCCTTAGTGGATTGTATGTGTGGACATATTTTATTGCCATACTACTGATCAGTGATTACTTCCCTTTTTATGTTTGCTCTATCATGTAGTAGCTTCCTCATTCTCTTGCATGGTTTGGTAATGGCTGGAGTCCAGCATGCCAGATGCCTGCATGTATGGCATTGTGTCTTGTTGTTATTTGTGATTGCATAATCCAGTCATTCCTGGCTGTGTTCATGGAATGCCTGTATAACAGGTTCTGTGGTGTGTCCCATATTCTGCACCTGCACAGGGCCTTTAGTGGATTCCACATCAGTATGGAGGGGTGCAACTTATGCTTTACACATGTTTTTCACTGTGGTTTTCTGGCCAGGGACTGTGGTCAGGATGTGTATATCCAGTGTGATTACACTATGGTCTGGTCTTACCAGTGAGGGATGCACTTCTCATCTTGCCATCCAGTACACATGTTGCTGATTGTCACATCCAGTATGCTTACCCCTCTTGTGGGAGTGGTGCATTGCTCCTGGGCATTTTGGTTTATGGATTCTGGGAACTTTTCTCCTACTGTGTTGGTGCTAGTATAATGCTCCCAGTGTATGTCTGGGTATTTTCAGTCAACCAATATAATGTGGTTTGGGGGGCTTGATATATTCATGTATTCCAACATAGGCCAGGTGCAGTTCCTGGTGTTAGGACAGTAGTCTGCAGCAGGCTATATACTGGGAGGCGGTTTTAGCCACTGGTACTTGACCATGGCTAATCCATGCTGCTTCTTGTTGTGGTACCAACATGGAGGTGTGGTTATCCTTGACAATTATTGCTAGTCACCCTCCTTTTGTAGCTTGTTCCATGTTTTCAGGCTGTACAGCACAGTATGAGGTGTAACCTGGTAGTGTTAGGGTGCTGATGTGAGCCTTGACCCAGTTTTCTATTACAGGACAGATATCAACATTCTCCATACTGTGTGCGTTTACACTGCATGCATCTTGCTGTTTAGACTTCTGGCATTGGGTAGCATTACATCTAGGTTCCTATCCCTTGTGGTACCTATGAAGGTGGGTTTGTGTTTTGAGACTTACCTATTCAGGGCACGCTGTGGGTACTGACTTTGCCAGTATCCATGGGGCCTGGACTGATAGGTGTACGCCACCCCTTGCAGGTGGTGCATCATGTCATGCTCAGCATGTCTTCCCAGGCTGAAACACATTGGCTCCCCTTTGACTAACTGCATTACTTCAGCCAATTATTGCAATTGAACATCCCATCATCATTTTGTGGCTTCATGCTTGGTGAGGGTGGATGTTAGTCAGGGTCCTCAAGTGTGCATATAGTACATGATGTTACATTACTTAACACATGGCATTCATGCCTCAGGTGGTGCTGCAGGGCTGCCTCTGTCGGATGCACATATTACACTCCCTGTACATGTTTGTGAGCAGGTCATGTCATTTTAGGCATCCCTGTTATTATTTGAGTGAGTCAGAGAGGGGTATCATTCCCAGGGTTCCTACTGAGCCAGTGTATGTGCTATGTGTTGCCTCTTTGCCAAGGCCAGGGCATACTGGGCACGCCTCCTTCTGCCTACTGGGGCAGGCTCAGGTTGTTCCTCCTCCAAGTCACGCTCTGCTGTGATGGCCTTGGCAATGGTGGGGGGCTGTTTGGCCCAGCCCTATGCTGGTCCTGCTGCAGCTGTTTTCGCAAGATCATATTATGTAGCATAGCACATACCATGACAATTTGGGTACATATAGTTGGTGAGTACTGCAAGGCTCCACCAGATGTGTCCAGACACCGGAACCGTGACTTGAGCAGCCCAAACACACGCTCTATTACATTATGTGTTTGTGCGTGTGCCTCATTATGGCGTTCCTGTTCAGGTGTGTCTGCGTTTCTGATGGGTGTCATCAGCCACAGCTCCAGTGCATAACCTGCATCCCCCACTAGGTGTCCGTGTGGGATGTCCCCATTGGCAAATGTCTGGTACAGCTGCGTCAATTGCCAGATGTGTGAATCATGGTAGCTCCCAGGGCAGCCACCACACACATTCATTATTATGCCCTGGGCATCACACACAACCTGGCAGTTGATGGAGGGGAAGCCCTTGCGGTTAATGTAGGCCCTACCCCGCTCACCGGCTGGCGCTTTGATGCATATGTGCGTGCAGTCTATTGCACCCACTACCTCAGGGTATTCTGCTATTTGCTGGAAGAGACGCATATTGCTGGCCAATACCTCACGGGCATTGGGGAAATATAGATGATCACCGACATGTGCTGACATGGCATCCAGGAACTGGTGCAGTAACCTGGAGGCTGATGCCTGTGATATCCCCATCATATCACCAGTTGGTCTCTGGAAGGTACCTGTTGCTAGTAGTCTTAGGCCAACACATACCTTGGTTTCCACTGGGATGGGTTCCCCTCTGTTGGTTCTGTGTGTGAGGCGTGGCCTGCACAGCTCGACTATTTGCTGCAGGAGCTCTCTGTCCACTCTATAGCGCTCTACTATCTCAAGCCCATGTAACCCGTGATAGGTGACTCTGGGCCTGTACACTCTTCTTCGTCTCCTCACTATGGGTTGTCTGGCACCATCTGCATTGTCACCACCCTCAGCAAGTTGCCTATGTCTCATTATGACAGCTATGGCAGCCCCTAGCATTTCTGCTCTGAGTTCAGCTTTTTCAGTTTTCATTTCTAATAGCTTACTCCTGTCTTGCAGTGTCTCTTGAGAGAAACATCCTGCACTGCTGTTTGCAGAGTTTTAAGTGCTGGGCTGGGCTACTATTCTGCCTGTGTAATTGCCTGCTTCTAATTGTTTTCATCTGCTATCTCAGCTGTATTCCCTGCTAGCTTCCTACTAATTCTGTTGCTTCCTTTTTCCTTTCTGTTTCCTCAGGGGCGAGCAGTGTGCATACCAGCAGAAACACGCTCACAGTGGCTTACACGCGTGCACACATGCTTACATGGTTCAGGATCTGCCTATTCGGGTTAAAATGCGCGCACACCAGCGCAAACAGTGTTACAAATCTACCAACACGCTCCCACATGCTCAGTCTGCCTTACACACGCGCACACTGCTCTACTTGCGCTTCATGGCGTGCACATGTGCGCATGCATGCCCAGCAAGAAACTTTGGTGTAAGTAACAGTGTACACCTTCCATTTCTTGACTTTCCCATGCTTATCTTGTGGCACTCCTCTTTCCATGATCTGTGTCTGTCATCCGTCATGCAACACTGACCTCCAATGAACTGCATTTCTTTCTACCATTCCCCCCTGTGATGTCACCTATCTCCTACTCTATTCCTCCCCCTTATGTATCTCTTACACTACTCAGAATGTGCTCATTTGCTATGTGACTGTGGGATTCAGTATCCTAACCCTCATTTACATCAGATTGCCTACTAATGCTTAGTTACATGTCTTAGACTCAGCTTCCCCCCTTAGCAACCACTACACGGTGGCCATGTTGTTTTTGGTCTGCTGGTTCCTCCATTGTCATTCCATGTATTGCATAAAACCCACATTTGTGGGTTTATAACCTTATTTTTATGTTTTATACAGCGCAGCCCATTTGCGCGTGGCTGCGCTGCGTTTAAACAATTATTTTTTTTAATATTTGCATCGGGGTACCTTGCCAATGGCCACATATTTGGCCATTGGCATGCTGCCTGACACATATGCACCCTGTATTTGGAGCTGACTTGGCTCCATTGTGATTTTTCCAGAAATGTACTCAGTTGTCAACTGAGTACATTTCTGCAGCTAAAACGGCTCTTACATGGGCTGCTTTCTGTTTCGTAGATCGCTACTCTACCTCATTTGCACGCCTTTCAGCTGCAAGTGAGGTATTTAGCATATCCACACCCAGTCCGTGTTAGAGACGTTTTAGCTGGTCTCTTACACGGAGTTTCGGGCTATTCCTGGATTGCGAGGCTTGCATGGAGTGTTACACGTCTCTTACACTCAGTGCAAGCTTTCGTGAATCCTGCCCATTATGTTTTATTTTTTCTATCAGTAGTTTTTAGTATTGTATGACATTCATTAGCTGCCATTTTTTGTAATTTATTGCAGGGTGTATATTCACCATACATATCTTCTGCAGTGGCACTATGAATTGGTTATTTTATTAAGAAAGAAACAATCTACAAATTAAGGGAGTCTATTTCTTTAAGCATATCAATGCCTAATTATTTAATTATTTAATTTTATAATGATTTAATTGTCTGATGTATAAAAGGATGGTCTTTGTGACTGTCTGGTATTCTGAAGAAGTCAGTCCTAATATTTGACAAAAGCGGTTAATACATTTTATTTTTCCTGTATCCTGCTCCATTTTCGTGCTTTTTGTTACTTGGTGTTTCTCTGGATTTGACGCTTTGTAACAATTATTAGAGCAGGTATTACTGGAATAGAAACAAAAGATTCTTCAGAGCTGGTCAACAAAGATATTCTTGTAATTGGAGACTCACCTATTAAAGGAACTAATACTTATATTTGCAGAGAAGATAATGAACATTGAAATGTGTTATGGCTGTCAGGAGCAAAAATAGTAGATGTGAGACAAGCCTTTTAACACCTTCATGTAAGGAAGTTATGATCTGTTTTTATTCATGTTGGTACAAATTATCTCATCTGCAAATACTCTATGACTGTTTGTAGGGACTGACAACCCTCTTAGATAGTATAGATTGTACTGGTGTTAGGACATATTTTTCACAAATCACCTATAGAAAGGACAGTTGGGTCACCATGAATGAAAAGATTTTATGGAGTAAATACCTACATGGAAAAATGTCCTGTTTTAAGAAATGGAAATGTGTAGAACATCCAAGCCTGGTTGGAGAGTACCTCAACTATAAATGTCTTCACAAAATGACTATGTGCTTGAAAAAATAATTTGAATTTAGATAATCACCACATCAGGACTGCTTGACAAATTAATAATGTTGTATGGCTAAGTGTACCAAAATAAAAATGTGTCAGACACACACAGAGGAAAAGTGGTGAGCTATGTATGGAGCATGATATTTTGTGAGACAGCTGCTGATAGAGGAATACAGGGGAAGGTGATTAGCAGGAAGAGGGTTAGTAACAGGTGCAGACAATTTACAAGACAGAGAGGAGTGGGCATGACACAAAACATTGGGGACACAATGAATTGGGATAGATACAGGTTATCAGAGGTGCTTCTGCATACAGCTTGCATACAGCTATAATCTAGACATTACCCTATAAACTGTTATCACAGTCTCCTGCCACAGATACCTGGAGTTGTGGTGCACAGTGGATTGACTGGTCAATTCAAGGCAGGGCTTTCTCAACTCTGTGGATTCAGACACAGGATCCGCTGTCCACAATGTCCTCCACCCACCCTGTCAGCTCTTGACAGATGAGTAAATCACAACCTCCTCTAGTATTACTCCCATTGGTCATCACTGTAATAGTCTTCAGGACAGAGCTATCTGGCACAGTAGTAGGTGTTATGGAGGCAACACTCTCAGGTTGACACCCAAATGTGCTGGGTGTTGTACTGCCTGTGGTGGTTCCACCACAGCCACCTGTGGAAGTGTGGTGGTCTGATCTCCAGTGGCCAGTACATCTTCCCATCCTGATGGTCATTTCTGTTGTGGCAATAAGTACATTGATAAAAAAGAGATAGACAGAGTGGAGCAGAGAGCAAACATATAAAATAATACCAATTTGTTGTTGTTTTAATATTTCAAAATATATACAAATATACACATACCTATGCTAACCACTGGCACATCCAGATACAAATGCAAAGTCATAAATATGTCATAGAACACATATATCTCAATGTTATTATAGACAGTCGACAAACAGGTGACTATGGTCTAGCATACAAGGCACCCTTGGACCCTGTTTTAATGAACATTTTGCACATTTTCAAAACAAACAGCATTAGAATTAAGACCTAAATTTTGCTTGCAGCATAAATAGAAAATGTTGGAGAGACAGATATGTTTCTCCGTGAATTCTGATTATCTGGAATAGGCCTCCCATTCATATTTATTTATTTATTTATTTGACATTTGTTAACTGGGATAGTCCATCTGAGCAAAATACCTTTTTCAATGGAAGCCCAGGGAGAAAAGCTCCAATGTACAAGTAAGGAAGAACATTTACAAAATTGAAGATGAATACAGTGAAAAATTTACAATAAAACAGTTAAGCAAATGTAGATAAAGCTTCACAATACAATATAGTAAGAGGCATTATAACATTGAAGAAAAAACATAGCAACGAAATATACAATAAACATTTGAATGAATTTAAATAGCACTGGGTTATCTTCATAGAGTAATTGTACAGTACAGAGCAGTTAAGCGAGTTATCATAGTAGGGAAGGGAGGAATAGAGAGGATAGTGATAAAGAAAAAGGTGGGTTCATCTGGAATGATTACAGAGGTATATCTATGTGTTACCAAGGTACAGTTTGAGAGTTTTCTTTAATTTGTGGATGTAGGAAATCTAAATAAGGTTCATGGGGAGCTTGTTCCATGCAAGAGCAGGGAAGCAGCTGTAGAGATTTTGTCCAATTAATTTTTTTAAGTTTGTGAATTTGTAAGAGACATTGGTCAGAGCTTTTGATGGATCAAGGGGGCTTATAGAGGGAGAGAAGTGAGGAAATGCTAGGCCAAAAGGAGGGCTTATTCAAAATAGTATGGATAATGAGAAGTTGGGTAAAGAAGAGTTGATTAGGAAACTCTAGCCATCTGAGTGTCTGGAGAGTATGACAGTGGTGCGATCTTGAGGGCAGATTGGCTGCAAATCAAGCAACTTTGCTGTAGGTGGTTTCAAGTTTGGAAAGTAGTGAAGACTGTAAGTTTGTTAAAATGTGAGAACTGTAAAAGAGTTTGGGGAGAAGATAAGCTTGGGCTAGTGAGATCCTGAAGATGGGTGTGAGGAACCTTTTGTTTCTATAGAGCAAACCAAGCTTTTGGTGGGTTTTCTTGATACAGTTAAGTACATGAAGGTCAAATTTTAGTTGATCGTCCACTATTACTCCACGCAGTTTAGTATGTGATTCAGCTATGATTATAGTGTTGTTGAGGGAAGAGATGGTGAATGAGGATTTAAGATGGTAAAAGGATTTTGGTAGGAATAGAAGACGTTTTGAGTTGGTTGTTAGTGTGGTTAAAAGATGATTGTGTCAGGATTAGCAGATCAGTGGGACTGTCAGAGATAAAAATGATGGTGAAGTCATCTGCGTACTGTACGAGGAAAGACTGAGGACAGGATGTGTGAAGTTGATTAGTAAAAATGTTAAAAAGGAGGGGGCCTAAAATACAGCTTTCAGAGACACCCATTTTGATAGGGAGAAAAGGAGAAATAGCCAAGAGCCATTTTACTGATTGCAGTCTCTCTGTGAGGTAGCTACTGAACCAAGAGATAGTTGCTGAGGAGAGGTTGAGTTGAGAGAGTTTGGAGAGAAGGGTGGGGTGAGAGACAGTGTCAAAGGCCTTGGAGAGCTCTAAAAAGATTCAGGACACTAGTTTATCATTGTCTGTAGCTAGAGTATTGGAGTTATAACAGGAAATAAGTGCAGCTGTGGTGCTGTGGTGGGGGCGGAAGCCATGTTGAGTAGGGGTAGTTAAGTTTTCACAAGTAAGATAAGCTGAGATTTGTTTATAAACACAGTGTCCAAGAATTTTGGAGAAGGGAGAGAGTATGGCAATAGGAGGATAATTAGAGAGTTCAACAGAATTTCCACCTTTGTGGATTGGTATATTGCGGAACTGTTTCCAGAGGGCAGCACCAGTGGGTTCACTAATTGAGCAGTTTATGAGGATGGAGACAGGATATGCTATGGAGTCAGCAGCAGCTATTAGGAAGAGAGGCAGCAAGTTGTCAGCTGAAGGGGAACCTGGTTTACGTTTGATAAGAAGTTTTTTGATGTAGCTGGCTGGAATGGGTTTTAGTAAGAAAGAACTGGTTTGCAGTCGCGGGGTGGTAGGGGTTGTGGGGCTGGTTGGGTGGACAGTTTAGATAAGTTTGCCAATGATATCTGTGAAGTATGAATTTAAATTTGAAGCAGTTTCAAAGGGTCTGTTATTGGGGAAGGGGGTGGGAGTTGAAGGATTTCCTGGGTGGAGAGTTTTGTTGACAGCATTCCAAAATGTTTTAGAGTTCCTGGGTTGAGAGGTAGTAATTCTTTTTGTCAAAGTTTATATGTTTTATGGATAAATCTTGGAGTTCCCTATATTGCTGGTAGTGTGTGGGAGATTTGGTCTTAGTCCAGAGTTTCCAGGCACAATCTCTGTTATGGGTAAGAGACCAAATAGAGTAGGAAAGCCAAGGGGAACACTGTGATTTGACTCATATAGTTCTGGGAGGGGCAAGGGAGTTCAGAATGTTTAGGAAGATGGAGTTGAATTGAAGGACAGCTTCATATAGAGGTAGGGAAGAGAGGAAAGACCAAACAATAGCAGACAGAGAATTATTGAATATATCCAGGTTGAAGTTAGCATTCGTCACTCTTTAAATTTAACCAAACCAATTGTGAACTGTGCCGAGTGCCGTTTAATGAAAAGCTGAACAACAAGCTCCAATACTAAGCGCTTTCACCATCACTACAATGGCTTCTTCAGAGTAAAAGGAGCATCAAATCACAAGCTTTAAGTACTCACTGAGCTTTTAAAATGACCTATCAAAATTCTTTTCTACTTAAACACATACACAGCATGATAAACAAAAAAGACTTATAAAATCACCCCTAACAAACATTTATAAACCATATATTCGTAATATTATCAAAATATAATAATAAATACTAATAATCATAAATAACATTCGTCAAATGTTCCACACCAATGTGAACTAGAAATGAAAAAAACTCATGTTGAATACTTATAAACTGACACAAACATCAAACAACCATTGCCCTCTGCTTCAGTATGGGCATAATAGAAATGTGATCATTGAGCCCAGGGAATAATGTAGCATGCAATAACATTTGCCAGTTGTATTCCAAGGACTCACCTCTGACATTATCATCACTCCCTCTTTCACTTGACAATGCACAGTCAATAACAAAAAATATGAACCTCTTAAAATTACCACACACAATAGAGTGTGAATATAAGGCATTGTAAATGTCTTTATTTTCAATAGCCCTAAGGTGTTCTGCTATCCTTTCTCATAACCTCCGGGTAGTTTTTCCTACATAATAGCTTGAACATGTCGTGCATGTTGCCAAATAGACAACCATCCTAGAATTGCAACAACATTTACCCGGGCATGGAATTGTTCTGTTATACCCCAAAACAGTCACGTAAGGTCCATCATTGATATATTTACAGTATTTGCAAGCCTCACAATTATACATACGTGAGCATATGTATTTTTCTTTCGGTCTTTCTAGTAAATTTTTGATATTCCTACCTCTGGAAAATGTTACTCGTGGTCTGTCCTAACTCATTTTTAACATCTGCATCAAATGCTGAATGCCATGCTTTTCTAATAATTTCAATAATCTGAGGTATCTGATAATTATATTTCAAAACAAGAGCTCTAGAATCAAAGGTTCTAAAATCAAGGGATTCAGATCTTCCAACTATACCAACTGTCCCACCCAAATCTTTCACAATGGGTGAAAATGATGTTTCCCTTCTCCCCATAACCTCATTTCTAACTGATATCAACCATTTCAATGGATATCCTCTGTCTCGAAACATCCCTACCAGGTTATACATCTCTTCCTGGTATGTCATATTGATGCTCACGAGTTGAGACAGATGAACCATCTGTCCTTTCACCACACTTCTACGCTGGTGTAAAGGATGACTACTTGAAAAATGTAATAATGAATTACTATATGTCTCTTTCCTGTATATATTACTTTCCAACCCTTCGGGCGTTTTGATAAGCTTTATGTCCAAGAAGTCTATCATTTGGTTGTCCCACTTGAACGTGAATGAAAAAAATGGAGTGGTCTGACAGAAATTTGAGTTATGCAGATGTGAAATATGTCAGAAAGACTTGGTCGTATGTGACACTCAGTGTATTTACATGTTTCCTTGTGAATTCATTAAGTGCTTTCTGCTGATGATATCTGATTTACATTTGAAATTATATATTGGCACCTCTGTCCATGCTCGCTTATAATGTAGATGTTAATCATAATGTACTCTTCTGACAGACAGATATGACATGATAGTTTTAATTATGTTGGCAATAATCAGTGCTGTTAATAGATAAATTTATATACATTAGGATATAATGGGTTGCAGGGACATATGTTTTACAAAATCTGTGACTGATAGCACCTGGAAACTAAATCATGACAAAAAAGAATGCTGAACTGGTATATTTTATAAACTGTTAATGCCGCTGAAGAACTAACATTTTTAGGTTGTAAGCTGAGGTGTAACATTTTGAATATGATTGGAGAGGGACCTAATTCTGAAAAAGCCTTTATGTTTTTGACTTTGAGTTGTTATGACATTGGACATATATTTTAAGACAATTATTTACTCTTGTAAAATAAATCACTTTACATTGATTTGAGTGATCTCAGCAACATGTTGAGGAAGGGGCCATACATACTTTATATGTGCATGTTGTCTTACACTCCTAATGATGATAACTGTAATGAGTCATACTTATCCCAATAAATATTGGTAACATTATATTTGCAAGTATATTTTACACTAGTCATGATCATTGTTATACTTAACACACTTAACAAAGAGTGTTATTAACATATTTGGCATTTATTACACAGAGTTATGCTACAAGTTTCACTTGACAACTTGCCAGTTATACTTCATGTTCAATTAATAATAAAAACGCACTAGCAATGCTGTATTCTGATCCCCTAAGTAAAACAGTTTGTAGTTGGGATTCAAGCACTTCATTATTTCTGTTGTTGAGTGTTGTGGTGCCTGTTACTTTATATTTTGTTTTATTTCTGTTGTTACCCAGAACTTATTGCACTATATGCTCAGTCACAAAGATACACAACAGATACATTTTCTGCCCACACTACTGTCCAAAGTGCTGAGTGAAGCACACCAGCACCAGTCTCATTTGCTCTAACAGCTATGTCCTTGTCCATGACAAATACAATTTTGAGGTTTTGCCTTGAGAAGCTAATTGTTGTTCACTACTTGTCACCACCAAAAGTCACTGATGTGCAATGCCAAGCACTACTCAAAGGTATAAGCCAAAAAAAGAAATGAAAAAATATTAAGCAATGTGATGATTTAAACAAATAGTGGCATTCTAAAATATTTAGATTTGAACCCAGCACCTAAGATATTACCCTGAAACATTCACAATTTTAACAGTGTTTGCTACTTGATAACTTATTTCTCTTAGACTTCATCATGCCTTCATGTCATAAGACTTATTGAGGAAGGGACCACATAGAAGCTTACATAAGTTCATGTTGTATACATTTAATGATATATTATTTAAATATTGTTGTATACAGCATGTGTGATGCCCATGCACTGGCCCAGTAATCAAGGAGCCTCAATCCTCACCACTATCACCAGTGAGGGGTGTCCACATTGGGAAGGATAACAAGTACATACACAGTAAAGTACAATTTCCTTTAACAACACACAGAGATCACAGTCAGTCTGGGGCTGGTTTCTCCCTTTCTCTCCAGATCCCCAATAAGACTCCCCACTGGCACCGCTATAGGGTACAGATCTCAGCTGAGTAGTCAAGCCAAAACCTCCAGTGCCCTCTCTGTCCAACCAGTGCTTCATATCCCTGCCCAAGAAGCTGACACACACACTTTGAGATCTGGCTTATATACAAACACACAGACACTCCTGGGGAAGGCTGGCAAAGGTTCTCCACCTATGCCTCCTACTGCCAGACTAAAAGGTTATAATCACTGCCACCAACTACTCTTATAAGTTACTAAAAAACCCTTACCAAAGGGTGTCTAATTATTACTATGCAATATTATTATCCAATTAGTAAGTGTGATGAACTGCAAGGCTTATTTGGAGTTGCTTTGTACAGTATCACTATATACATCCAATGTGCTCTAGAGTTTAAATTATCTCTACACAAAACAGCCACAGTTGAAAGCTTCAAAAATATTTAATAATAAATAATAAAAACATAAGACAAAATTTTTCACTTCAGCACACTGCTAGTCAAGAGTTTAGAACTCACAGAAAAATGCTTAACATAATACTGTAGAATAGTCTGACATAAATATAGAAAACAGCTAGACTAAATATGACTAAATTCCAATCTAACTAAGAGCAATCACAGTTCTAAATAAACTTACATATCGAGGAAAGGCAGAGTACTGGTGAGTGATGTTCTTCAGACAAAATACTAAATGCTCTGATTGTCTCTCTCTGAGAAAGTATTAAAAATAATACATCACTGCTGACTCATTATAGATTACATCATTCTTCTCTGGTTTCCAGGCTAACAGACACTCAGAGTTTTAACATTTCTTTGATCTTGCATCTGACCAGGAAACTATAGTGATAAAAGACATTGTATATGTAAAATCTAGCAATTAACTCTGGTCTCAGAACAATAGAAGGAATTTCTATATCCAGAGATTATGTCTCAGAGCTTTCAGATCAAACAGTCATACAATGCTTAAATTATCATCTTTCTTCCAGCAGAGTGCACTGTGGTTACATTTTTGAAGTTCAGCATTTAACACAGTTTTCTTACATTTAAGAGGACAAGCCTGTGGATTATATTCATATTTACAATGACATAGAATTATCTACAAAATTCTATTTAGCTAGGCTGAAAGCCTTCACATATCTTCCCCCCGGAAAACTCAAGCTAGATTTTCAAGTGACCCATGAGAAATGTTGCTTGAGGCTTGAAAGTGTTAGGTCTATCTGAGTATACCTTACCCCATTCCCTGTCTTCAGAGCCTATCTGCATTGGTGTTGCTAACCTCACTGCAATGCTGCGCTGACATATATGCTTGTAACCCTAGGCTCCATCTTAGCAACTTGGCATTTTGCGGGCTGGCCCAGTGTAACCATTTTAGGGGATTGTGATCTGCAACTACAGTCAATTTTCTTTCATACAGATAAGGCTGAAGTTTCTGCAGTGCCCACACTATGGCTAGACATTCCTTTTCTAAAGCTGCATAGAATTCCTCCCTGGACTGAAGCCTATGACAGCAATAAATCACTGGGTGCTCTTCTCCCTCTGAAGAAATCTAGCTAAGTACAGCTGCCACCCCATGGTTCAAAGCATCCACCTGCACAACAAATTGTTTGCTGTAATCTGGGCTGGCTAGCACAGGGGGTCCTCCCAAAGCTTCTTTAAGCTTCTGGAATGCCTGCTCACATGCTGGGATCCACACTACCTTATCTGGCCTGTTTTTCCTTATCAGGTCTGTGAGGGGAGCAGCTATGGTATTATAACTGGAGAAGAAGTTTCTGTATTACCCTGCTGTCCCTAAGAATGCCATCACCTGCTTTTTGGTAACAGGTGCAGGCCATGCCTAAATGGCTTCCACTTTGGCAACTTCTGGCCTGATCTTACCATTCCCCTCTCTATGTTCCAGGTAGGAGACCTCTGCCATACCCACATGACATTTGCTCAGCTTAATGCTGATCTCTGCCCTATGTAGTCTGCCCAGTACCTCCCTGACATGTTGAAGGTGCTCTTAACATATAGTATTGCCTCATCAAAATCCTTCCCTATCAGGGCATCTGTGGGATGGTAGTTTGGTACCACTGTTGTCTGAAGACAACTTACTATCGGCATTCTGTCTTCCCCACTTACTGGCTCCTTCACCTTTTGTTCCCCACCTTGCCTCACATGGCCCCACTGGTTGCATTCAAAACATTTAACCCTTGGTCCTGGACTAGTGGCTTCCCCTACTGCTGGCAGATTCTGTTGGGACAGTCTGGGCTGCCCACCAGGGGTTGCTTTAGACCCATGAGCAGTACTAGGGGTCCCTTTCCTGTGCAGGGATGCCTTGCTTGCTAGGTATTGGCCTCCCTTCATCCCCAACTCATCTGAGGTAGCACATTGTCTATCAGCTAACCAGATACTCATGTCCTCAGGCAAAGTGCTAAGGGCTTGTTCCCTCACCAAAAGGTCTGCCAGCCCTTCAAAAGTGGTGACCTGACATCCACTCACCCACCTATAAAAATAATCATTCAGTTCAGCAACATATTCACACACACTTTCTTCTGCCTTGCGTCTATGCTCACAAAACTTTTTCCTACAAGTTTCAGGTGTTGGCTGAAAAAATTTTAACAGACAATTCTTAACAGCAGTATAGTTTAAGAAATTGTTGTTTGACAGTTTGGAAAGTACATTTACAACTTTACCATGGAGTAAGGGGGTCAGGAACTGTTCCCAGAGCTTTTCGTCAACATCATACTGTTTACATACCCTCTCAAACATATGAATAAAACTATCAAAATTATCCCCCCTCTGTAAACTGTGGAAGAAATTTACTGACCTTCTGTGATTCTGGGGTCCACTTACTCCCTTCCCCATTACCTCCATGACTCTGGCGAAGAGTCAGCATCTCCTTTTCATGCTGCCTCTGCCTTTCCTTCTCTTCAGCTTCCAAGCATAGCAGTTTCTCATTCTCCTCCGCCTGTAGACATTTCAGTCTCTCTGTTGCTTCTGTTTCCAAACACCTGGCCTCCAGCTCAAGTCTCTTTAGCTCCAGATGGATTTATAAGTCCTTTAGCTCCAGATGAATTTATAAGTCCTCTGCAGAAAGGTTGAGCTGTCCATTCTCCGAGTTTTGTACATCTCCATGACCAGCCTGATAGCCCTCCTGATTTCTGTTTTATTTTTTTTCCAATATTTTTATTGAATTTAAACACATGAAAATATTACAATCATTCTAATGTAAATTTTGGTTAGATAACTATATACATTATTTACATTTGGCCTAATATGAACATTTTCCATCAAGAAAGAAATAATGAAACTTCATTTACCAATAAATAATTCAAAACATTTAAAAACATTCAGTCAGAATTAAAATTGCTGTTTTCTGATGCAGTTGTGAGTAAAGCTGCAATCATGTCTGCCTTAGTCAGGTTTCCATGCACCAGTCCCTTATTCTGGCACATCTCAGCCAACTGGTTCCTTGTCAGCTTGCCATACTCCTCCTCTGACATGCTTGTCTGCTCTCCTTGACTAACTAAGCTAATAAAAGAAATAAAACAATTGTGATCTGAACTCTGAATATTCACTGTGTGGCTGATTTAGAGTACAAAAACACCTTCAGTGATCACTGTACACAAGCTACAGGAATTCACTATCCACACCATTACAAGCCAATCAGTATGAGATGTGGCTAAATCACCACAATCAAACAAGGAATATTTGATGTGTATATCTCACCACTGCCAACCAATTAATATGTGATACTCATGTACTGGCCTAGTAATCAAGGAGCCTCAATCCTCACCACTAGCACCAGTGAGGGGCATCCACATTGGGAAGGATAACAAATACACACACAGTACAGTACAATTTCCCTTAAGAACACACAGAGATCACAGTCAGTCTGGGGTGGGTTTCCATCCAGTGCTTTGTGTCCCTGCCCAAGTAGCTGATGCACCCACTTTGAGATCTGGTTTATATACAAACACACACACACACTACTGGACTCCTGGGGAAGGCTGGCACAGGTTCTCCAGCTATGCCCCTTCCTGCCAGGCTAAAAGGTAGTAATCACTGCCACCAGCTACTCTTATCAGCTATTAAAAGGCCCTTACCAAAGGGTATCCCATTATTACTGTGCAATATTATTATCCAATTAGTAAGTGTGGCAAACAGCAAGGCTTATTTGGAGTGGCTTTGTAGATTACCATTATATACATGCAATGTACTCTAGAGCTTAAATTATCTCTACACAAAACAGCCACAGTTGAAAGGCTCAAAAATATTTAATAATAAATACTAAAAACATAAGACAAATTTGCTCAATTCAACACAGTGCTGGTCAATCACAAAAAAATGCTTAAAATAATACTGTAGAATAGTCTGACCTAAATATAGAAAACAGCTAAACTAAATCTGACTAAATTCCTATTTAACTAAGAGCAATCACAGTTCTAAATAAACTTACATATAGAGGAAAAGCAGAGTACTGGTGAATGATGTTCTTCAGATAAAATCCTAAATGCTCTGATTCTCTCTCCCTCTGAGAATGTCTTAAAAATAATACATTAGTGCTGACTCATTTTAGATTACATCATTCTTCTCTGGTTCCCAGGCTAACAGAAAGCCTGAGTTTTAATATTTCTTTGCTCTTGCATGTGGCCAGGAAACTACAGCAATAAAAGACATTATGTGTGTAAAAGTTAGCAATTATCTCTGGTCTCAGAACAATAGAAGGAATTCTAAAGTCCACACATTATGTCTCCGAGCTTTGAGAACAGTCATGCAATGCTTGACTTATCAGCTTTCCTCCAGCAGAGTGCACTGTGGTTACATTTTTGAAGTTCAGCATTTAACACAGTTTAAAAAAAGCAAAGCTACAGTCCAGGATCAAGGAATAATTCACAGCTTTTAGCTTATAAATCCTTTAATTACCGCTTTCATCAAAACGTTCATCAGAAAACAAACAAACACTTCTACTTATATATCACAGTCAATTAAACAATTTACCTCATTAATTAATTATCATATAAAATTCACTTGAACTAATTTGTAAATGCATCTATTGAACCACATATATACTTAAAAAGTAAATCCATTATTGTAAAACCAACAAAAAGGCAAACCAAGGTAAAAAACTCCATTTATTATAAGGTGAGCGCTTTCATACAAATAAATAACAGTAATGAGAGCAAGGACCACCAGGGAATATACGCTCCTGTGATACCAATAACAAAGTAAATCAGCCATCAAATCCAAAACATACACAGGAGTGAAAAACGGCAGTTGAATATAATAAAAACGTAACTCAGTAAAGAATCCAAAGTTCAAACGGAACTAGTAATCAGTTCAGAGACGTGAAAAGTAAATAAAAACTAAATAAAAACTTAAATAAAAACTAAATAAAAACTTTTATTCGACAAGCGTCGAATAAAAGTTTTTATTTACTTTTCACGTCTCGGAATTGATTACTAGTTCCATTTGAACTTTGGATTCTTTACTGAGTTACGTTTTTATTATATTCAACTGCCGTTTTTCGCTCCTGTGTATGTTTTGGATTTGGTACAAATAAATACATTGTACTTCCTCAGACAAAAAAAACAACAACATGCAAATGGTATTTAAACCCATAGAATCAATTAAACATTTCATTGAATCATCAAAAAACCCACCATATTCTTAAAGCAACATTAACTTGAAAGTAAAATTGTTAAAAATATATTTGATTCACCTTACTTGATGTGTGATGCTAAAAAAGCACTAGAATTATCCTGCTAACAGAATACATGATGGAATATAAAGTACTATAAGAAATTCAAAAGAACTTGTCCAATAACAAATAAAAATAATGAAAATAAAAATAGTAAATAATTGCTTCCCCTTAACGCCCAACCAAAGATGTTATCTTTCTAAGGCTTTTAATTTAAGAATACATCTGATAGAACACATGGCATTTAAACCAGGCGAACTATATGCATTGGTTCTAAATTGCCAAAATAGTTCACATTTATCTATAAAAAGTTCCCGTGGGCCCCCTCTAATGTTCTTCTTGACCTGATCAATCACAGTAAACAAAAACCTGTGTGTTGGATGCATAACCACGTGTTGAGCCAAAGCATTATTTTCAGCACCTCGGGAGATGCTGTATAGATGTTCATAAATATGCTTCTTAAATACCCTCTCAGTTTTCCCTATATAAAATGCCAAACAATTTTGGCATGTGGCAAGGTAAACTATACCTTGAGAATTACCACTAATCCTGTATTTTTTTGTGTCTGACTTGAAAATACTCTCCTGTTTTTATATGGCAACAATATCTACATCTCCCGCATTTGGCCATCCCAACGTTACTACTATTACATGTGATATTGTTATGGGCCCTTTCTAAGAGATTTTTAACATGAATCCCTCTTCTGTAAATAATAATTGGTTGCATTCCCAATATTTGCATCAGTTTCTGATCTTCTAGAATTAAAGCCCAATTATTAAATATAATGTTTTTAGTAGTCAGAGACTCTCATGTATAGATAGTCAAAAAGTAGTACTAAAATTGTCATTAGGATTAACAACTTGAGAACTAGAATCAAGTTCAGTAACTACATTAGTAAAACCTCTATGAAATAGAGGTTTAAAATGTCCTGTAGTTCTCTTAAAGGCAACTTCTTGAATTGTTATCCAAAAGATTTATTGGATATGAAAGTTTGAGGAACATAGATTTTAGAGCCTTGCATTCAAATACAAAGTCGCTGTCCATAGATGTCATACGGGAAGCTCTAACTAGCTGCCCCCTTGACTATTTCTCTTTTTTGGTGAGAGGGATGATTACTCTTGAAGTGCAAAAAAGAATTTGAGTACGTAGGTTTTCTATAAATTTTAGTCGAAAACATATTGTTCATCAAATCTTTATAAAAAAACAAATGTCTAAAAAAATTGATACAGTGCACATCAAAAGAAAAAGTAAACTCCAAAAAGTAGGTGAAATGTCTTGTCCGTTCTACCAGATCAGATGCTATATGTTGATCACCTACCACTAGAAAAAACATGTCATCTTGGAAGCGAGTATACCATATAACTTTCTCTTTAAAAAGCTCATCTTGGAATAAAAAAGTACATTCCCAAAAGGCCATAATAACATTAGCAAAGCTGCCACCACTTGGGGACCCCATGCCTATCCCAGTTTTTTGCAAAAAGAATTCCCTATTAAACATAAAATAATTATTACTAAGTACAACTTCTAAGAGACAAATGACCATGTCAATCTCTTCCCCATCCATACCTTTAAGTAATAAAAACTCACGGGCCCAGTCAAGTCCTAATACTTGTGGGATAACTGTGTATAAGTCTCTGATGTCTACTGTTAAGAAGTTGTATGCTTGATTAAATGGTATATTATTTAAATATTCCAAAAAAAACCAGGAATCTCAACAAATTTGCTTTTCTGTCTTCAAAACATATTTAAGCCTGGAGTCAACCCATTTTGCACATGCATAAGTGATGGACTGAAGTCCATCTATGATAGGTCGGAATGGGGGGCCAGATAAGCTTTTATGAATTTGGTTGGGCATTAAGGGAAAACAATTATTTGCTATTTTTATTATTATTATTTTTATTTTTATTTGTTATTGGACAAGTTCTTTTGAATTTCTTATAGTACTTTATATTCCATCATGTATTCTGTTGGCAGGATAATTCTAGTGCTTTTTAGCATTACAGATCAAGTAAAGTGAATCAAATATATTTTTAACAATTTTACTTTCAAGTTAATGTTGCTTTAAGAATATGGTGGGTTTTTTGATGATTCAATGAAATGTTTAATTGATTCTATGGGTTTAAATAGCATTTGTATGTTGGGTTTTTTGTCTGAGGAAGTACAATTTATTTATTTGTACGAAAGTGATCACTTTATAATAAACACAGTTTTTTACCTTGGTTTGCCTTTTTGTTGGTTTTACAGTTTTTAGTTTGGTTCCAGTAAATCCATTATTGCAAAAACAAATACCATTTAAAAGAAATGTATATGTAAAAAAGAGGGGTGTAATAAAATAACCACTGAAAGGTTGCTACCCTAAATCCCCTTTCTTTTTAACATATATTCTACGATACTTAAAAAAAAAATTTAATATTTATTACATCATATAACCCAGGTTTCTGGTCTGCCCTTAAGCAGATTTGCCATCTAGTTTCTCTCTGTTCTAAAAGATTTTTAAAATCACCCCCTCTTAAATCTGTTCTGCCCTTTTCTAAAACTGTAAATAAAAACATGCTGAAGCCACAACAATCCTGACTATGCTTATATAAAGAATTTTTATTGTCACTCTTTTTTATGCTATATACATGTTCCCTAATTTAACTGCGGTGGTGGTAATGCGATAGCGTTGTCGCCTCATAGTTAGACATTGCATGTTTGATTCTCAGTTAGAGCGTCTTCTGTGTGTCGACATGTGTGAATGGGCATTCCTTCGTTGAAGGTTGTGTGTTAGGCCTGGCAAGCCAGCATGTAAAAATCTACTGTCAATCATTAGCGGACCAGAGTTCCGCTGTGGCGACCCCTAACCGGGAAAAGCTGAAAGACAGTTTATACATGTTCCCTAATTCTGGTATTAAGGTGTCTGATGGTCATGCCAACATAAAAATGTTGGCATTTGTTGCATATAGCTGCATAAACTACTTCTTGTGTCTTACAATTGAATACACCTGGCACCCCAATGGTGTGAGATGTGGAAACTCTACATATGGTCCTTCTGAAATATATCTGCACATATTGCAACCCTGACATTTATACATGCCATAAGGTTTGCTACTAAAAGGAATTATCAAGGATCTAGTGGCTCTGCCTTTTTCTAACAAGGCCTTCAAATAGTAATATTTTCTATATACAAACCTAGGTTTGTCCCCTATGGCTTTTATTAGTTCTTGGTTCCCTTGGACAATTTTCCAATTTTTCTCTATGATATTATGAATATTGATGTTGTCTACTGTCATTTGCATATCAAAACTTAATTGTGCTAGTCCAGGATTTTTATTGTTGGTCATTTGGAACTCAGAACTCCTTGTCTTAACTAAAATAGGTGGATATAAATTATCCCTCTTCTCCCATACTTTCTTAGCTTCATCTCTCAAAAAACTTTCATCATACCCTCTATGAAGCAACAGATTTATGATGAATTTAAATTCTTTTTCCATTAGGTGATCCTCACTGGTCATCCTACTGGCTCTAATAAACTGTCCTTTTGGTATGCTATTTTTAATAAATTTTGGGTGTAAACTTGAGGAATGTAAATGACTATTCCTGAATGTTTCTTTCCTAAATATTCTGCTTGTAAATTTCTTGCTCAAGTCATCCCATTACAGACTGACATCTAAACAATTTACACATCCACCTATACAACCTTTAACAAATTTTAAAAAATCAGATGCTTCATTTAATTCACTGACAAACAATTCAACTGTAGCAACATTTCCTTCTATAACAAAAACTAAATCATCTATGTATCTTTTGTAATACAAAATATTATATTTCATACAGAATGATTTTGACAGCATGTTCCCACCATCCCATGCCAATGTTTGCAAAAGAGGGGGCAACAGGAATACCCATCGCTACACCTCTTATTTTTTGTAATATTGTCCATTAAACAAAAAATAATGGTTGTCTAAAAGTACATTGAGCAGTTCACAATAAAAATTAATACTAGAACTGGATATATTGGTACTATGGTTCAAATAGGCTCGGACAAACTCATTGCCAGCATCATGTGGGATAGATGTATATAAAGAAACTACATCTAATGTGAACATAACATGTACTTTGGGATCAAACCTACAAGTATCAGTGAAAATTCTCATGCTGTCCAAAAAATCCTAGAAATCTTTTCAGTAGGAATCCAATTTTTTGACTAAAGGTCATCTACCAAGAGGGAAATACCTTCTGTAACATAATTGGGTGCTGAAATGATAGGTCTGAATGGTGGGTCATTTAGACTTTTATGTGTTTTAGGAATGCCAAACATAACACCTATTCTTGGATTTTCAATATTACAAAAATTGTACATAGTTTGATCTAAATCATTATTCATGAGACTGTCATACAAAAACGTAGAAATAAATCTATGACATTTAAAAATATTCTGAATGTTAACTTTCCTGCACTCATCAGTGTTGTCTAACATGCTTTCCATTTTTTTGATGTAATTACTTTGATCCATGACCACCAACATGCCCCCTTTATCACTTTTCATAATTCTAAGCTCTTTGTTGTTGGATAATTCTTTCATGGCTGCCCTCATCCTGGAGTCTAAATTGTCATAATGTCCCCACCTTGTGTTGACATTGCCATGTAATAGTTCCCTCAATTCATTTTCACATTAAACTTCAAACACTTTCAGAGTATGTAACAATGCTGGATTGTAACATGAACATTTTTCAGAATGTAACTGAGATTCAGTTTTCTAGTATATTTTTTTCAGAGACAAAATAGTGTCCGTAATTTCAGCCCTATTAGCAGGTGCAAAATTCACACCTAGTTTTAATAGCTGAATATGCTCGTCTTTCAGCTGAACACTGGATAAATCTAAAATGTCATTTTCTAACCTGCTTTCGTTCAGTTGTTGTCCATTCATGAATCTGAAGCCAACCTCCCTTTCTTCTGGGTCATCATCGGCTTTGCTTTCAGCAATCTCTGTTCTTTCTCTGGTGCTAAAAACACTTTAGATTTAGCTCCCAGTTCTTTTTCGGACATGTTGAAATTTGAACACTTGTTTGAAACATTGTTCATTATATTTACTACCTCCTGTTCAGAAATGCTGTCTCTCAGAGCCCCATTGTAGTTTCTTGTGTTTCCTCATTGCTCAAGTCGACTTGCTTCTCTGTCTGGTCTTAAAGTGGACTGCCCCTGATCCTTGTTGTTTAGGAGCACCAAAAGGAAATTTTTTCTTGCCGAAATTAGTAAAGGCTGTATAAGCTGTGCCCATATTATACTATGCTAACTCTCAATCTAGCTTGTTATTTTTCCTTTGGATCAAGATTCTTTCATGCTGCTCTACATCATCCAGAAGCAAAGCTTGTTCAGTTCTCTCACTTGAAAACAACTTGAACTTGCTTTCGATAAACTGCTTTACCTTTACAATTTCTTCCTTTAAGTCCTTCATACTGCCCCGGTTACGTTCTATAAGCAGTTTCAAAAAATCAATGCCAGCATTATTGAAAAATTTTGTTAGTTTAACAAAAAATGGGACTTTGTCAGTGACTCCATTCGGACATTTAAAAAATTTCAGGCCCTTAGGCACTATGCCCAGTTCAATACACTTGACAAAGTATTTGTTTTCAATATCCATACTTTTGTATTTTTTAAGCAGTTTGTTTAAATGTTCACATTGTTCTCTGTACACAGTCATTTCATCTGGATCTATTGACTGCTTAGTGTTGGTGAAAGGGTCAGCACTATTGTCTAAAACTGCTGCAATGTTAGCATAAGTTAGATATAAATTATCCCTCTTCTCCCATACTTTCTTAGCTTCATCTCTCAAAAAACTTTCATCATACGCTCTATGAAGGAACAGATTTATGTGGTTCAATAGATGCATTTACAAATGAGTTCAAGTGAATTTTATAGCAATAACCCACGCCTGGGTGTGGGTAATGCTAGATTTACCCACGGTTGGCGTGGTTTGGTACGAGGGTGAAGCCCAAGGGACCAAACAAAGCCAGCTCTGGGTAAATCCAGCATTACCCACACACAGAAGTGGGTTATTGCTATTATACAATGACATTATTTAAGAAAAAAAATAATTAATTTTATTAAATAATGGCATTGTATAATGCCTCCTTGCTGCCCTTCTGCAGCTGTCTGGTATTCTGCGGCAGTTCTGATGTACTGTGCATGCAGATGCCTACGCAGTACATCGGAGCTGTGGGCAAAAGCAATAGAGAATGCAAGATCTCTGTTGCTTTTTACTGTTTCGCTGTGTTAAATGGGTCTAACATAGTGAGACAACTTTAAAATAAGCAACGTAGAATCTCCGTTGTTTATTTTAAAGCTGTCTCGCTATGTTAAACCCATTTAACATAGTGAGACAGTTTTGAAAAAAAGCAATGGAGAAAGTAAGATCTCCGTTGCTTTTTACAAACTGTGTCGCTATGTTAAAGGAGTTTAAAATAGCGAGACAGCTTTAAAAAAAGCAATGAAGATCTCCGTTGTTTTTTTTAAACCTGTGTCGCTATGTTAAACTCCTTTAACATAGCGAGACAGTGTTTTAAAAAAGACTTACACTAATGGAAAAAGTCCGGGCGACTGGACCTTTTTTCATTAGTATAAGTCGATTTACAACGTGCACGCTGACCAATCAGCGTGCACGTTTTGGAATATTAATGGGGGGGTCATGGTATAATATATGATAATTAATTAATGAGGTAAATTGTTTAAATGACTGTGATATATAAGTAGAAATGTTTTAGTTTGTTTTATTTCTGATGAAGCCTTTGATGGAAGCGGCGATTAAAGGATTTATACGCTAAAAGCTGTGAATTATTCCTTGATCCTGGACTGTGGTTTTGCTTTTTTTAGTGAAATGGTTGCACCTTCTTGTTACTTGTTTAACACAGTTTTCTTACATTTAAGAGCACAAGCCTGTGGATTATATTCATATTTACAATGACATAGAATTATCTACAAAATTCTATCTAGCTAGGCTGATAGCCTTCACATATCTTCACAGCATGTACAAATAAAATGTGCACCTGTGTTAAGCAAATGTCTTACTGTCATGAATACGGGTCAATATTATATGTTTGAAGTTTTAAAATTTTGATGCTCATATGATCGACACCAGATGAGCGAAGTTTTAAAACATCTAACATATAATATAAATAAACAAAAACAAAAAAAAAACTATCTGAATGCTCTGAGCAGGGGGACAAGCCACCCTGCACCCCCACACCCTCTGCTACTTAAATATAACAAGTCCAAGATCGCACTACAGTGATGTAAAGGGAAATATTCCCTACGGCAATCTCCATTGAAACTTGCAAGATTTCAAAAGTTCGTTCATATGGTCTTAACCATATGAAACTCAAACTTTTGAAAGCATGCTTCTAATATAGACCTCATGAATACTCGTTCAGACGCATTTATCATGGCTTTGATTAAGGATCTATATTTCAAAATTCATTCTGTTGTTGATTTTACTTCCCCAGACTTTAGTCCATGGCATATTTGTTACACCATGCACATAAAAATGTGCTATCACTATAATCAATAGTAAGAAGAATGCAGACAATGTATATTTAAATTATCTCATTTATCATCCATTAGAAACATTTCTAATGCTATAACCCAAACACTGGATATTGCAATTGTACTTCAGGTCCCAGTACACAAACATTTCTTTAATTGTGAATACTAACTTCTAAATATCCAGATCTGGACTCACTCCTTGCATTACTGGATTAGTTATTTATATCTTACTGTAATAAACACATTGAGTCATAGAGTAAGTTACTTTTTGGCACTCAGTACTTCCAGAGTGCTGACTGACATGCATCAGTGCCAGCCTCATTTGCACTAATGAAGGCATTCCAGATTAAATGCTTGAGTTTTTGCCTTCAGAGATAGTCACCCTTGACTGTCACCAATGTGCAATGGTAAGTGCTGTACAAAGGCTGAAGCCAAAAATAAATAAATAAAAATGACTCTATGTATTGATTCCTCAACTTTGTAATGTTATACCATTAAAATGTTGACATTGATGATCTCTACTTTCATACAGTCATCATTTTCTCTAGAGCCGAACCATGAAACAATGACATTACTATAAAACATTGGCAAGATTAAGAGTGTTTACCACATCAACATACACATTATGAGGTAGGTAAAGTGGAGCACATATACTCAGATTTATAATTCTAATGTTTTGCATTTAGGGAGCAATATACCCAGCTTCTTACACTTGTCCTTTCTCCTTTTACAATAGAAGCCTGGATGAATAGAATACTTCCACAAGCATGTCACAGTACTAACAAGTATATGCAATATAAGAGTGTGTTCTTCCCTTTCTTTTGTGAGCATTACATATGATGTGTTTGTAACATGACTGCATTATAATTTGCATTAAGTTTGGACTTTTCTGTTTGTATGTTTAAATTGTAAATACTCTGTATGATTTGCAGATACTTTTTTACTCAGAGACAGAGTTACCTGTTAACCATATTTTCGTAAAGGTGGTATAAAGGTTATCTCCAGAGTCAATCAATGTAATAAAATTTGCTGTGAGCCTATGTTCCCTGACAAACCCTTTACAAGTATACATCAAGGTAGCAGGACTTTTAAACATTTATTTAGTCATGCAGTACTGCTAATGAGTCACACTTGCAAGCCATTAGCTATCTACAGTTCTGAATACTTGCTCTTGTACTGATAAAACATGTGCATGGCATTGTGCATGTCCTCACAGCATGCTTGCATACCCAGCACTTTCAGCAAGTGAGTGATCCAGGGATGAAAATGAGCTGACACATGATTTATATATTTCTTGTGTCCAGCGGGGTTAATTTGCATGATATAAACACAACCTGGGGCAAAATCATTTTTATTATGGTAGGGAAGATTGATTGGATTCACTAACTTTTTCAAACCTTAAAAAACTGCTGTTTCATGAGTTAAACTGCTACAATTGCATTTTTTTTGGGAGAACATATAGTTAGGATTTCAGTTTTCCTAGAAAATTGAGTGATATCTGATTCCAAAATGGCTGCTGACTAGGAAACACTGTCTTCTGTGTGCTCTTACCACTGTCAGATAATCTACTTGAATCACCTGCTGCCACATCATAAAAAAGGCAAAAAAAGGATTTTACAAAGCAAAACTAAATATAATCTACTTACCTCTTAAAAACGTTTTGCTGAATTTGTGACTTGGAAAGGCTGATACATCCTCCTTTCATCCAAGGGGCTAATAGCACTCACAGCCACATGTGTCTAGGCCGGACAGCACTGCAGATAATCTGCAAAAGCACAAACAAATAAATGATCGTAAAGAAAAAGGAGAAAAAAATAAAAATCTGCACAAGATGAGCAAATGGAAGCACAGTCTTCAAAAACCAGACTTTCACTAATTTCATCTCCAGAAAAGGAAACATCTACCAAAAGGCAGAACACATCCAAATCACAGCCTGAGGCTTCCAAGCAGCCACAAAAAAGCAAGGGAGAACATCCCTTTACAATTGAGGATCTCAATGCAGCATTATCTCCACTTCAGTCTGAAATACAAGCATTGTCATCAAAGTTAACCCTCTTTGGCAACAACCTGGATCAAATCATTACTAGAATAGACCAAAATGATGCAAAAATCTTGGAAAACGAAATCAAAATACAGGAACCTCAAAAAAATACTTCCACAAATGAAGCTTCTATAAAATAAATGCAGCAAAAAATAATTGATCTGGAGGCTAGAACAAGGCGTAATAATGTGCTGATCAGAGGAGTTCCCGAGAAGTTTGAACAATCACAACTGCCCTCTATTGCACAGGAAATTATTGGTCTCTTACTAGATAATAAAGATCTTGCACAATCATTCTCAATTGAAAGAATCCATAGGGCACTGAGAAAATCACAAGCAACCGATATGCCCTGACAAATATACACAAGGCTACTGATTGCTTCCCATGCCCAGTCAGTCTTACAAGCTGCTAAATCTAAAAAGTTTGTGATTTGGAGAGGCTCAAAAATTACATTTGCCCAGGACTTGCCATTCCCTATTAAACAAGAAAGACAATCCCTCTCACCCTTCTGCAAATTTCTTATAAACAAATCCATCAAGTTCCAGATGAAATATCTAGCCACCTTATCTTTCCAGCACAAAAATGTAATGTACTCTATAAAAAACCCACAAGAAGCGAAAGCTACATTCCTTAAGGCTTTTTGTGAAACTCCGACATCCTCATAAAAAACAGTAAGCAAGGTTACATATGTGTCCCTCTTCTTTTAAGCGATAATTCATTCAAACACATGATTTTCTGGGGGAAAAAAGCATTTAAGCTCCTAATGCATCCAAGTTTTGAGGAACTGTTCAATACAAAATGGACTGAAACCTCAGCGTTCATATCAACTGCTCGAACATTTAGACCGAACAGAATACCACTTTCCTTACCTTTGAGTGTATTCAGTATCTCAAGGCCATATCCAGGCTCCCGTCTCAACATTCAAATGCTAGGCCAATAATCTGTGTGCTCAACTATCCCTTGTATCCTCTGTGTGCAACAAGCTAACTGGTCCTACAGGAATCCTCTTCCCTCTTCAAATGCGTAGGCCTGACCCAACTCAAATGAGTCCCACCGCAAAATCGGGACTTCCGCCTTTCTCCCTCTACTGGCTGAAAAGGAAAATAGGAGTTTGCTACCGAGGAGAAGGAAGAAATGCCTCATTGGAAAAGCAACTGCATGGACCATAACTCCTTATCTCGGTACGTGGAGAAGCGCCATTCTGGAGAATGTGAGTCCAAAAAGCTCGATAACCGATGACATCTGTACAAAAAATAACTGAACTATAAAAAAAAATGCATGGTACTGAACGGTTCATTCCTGAAATACACTCGGAAGTAGAAAAATAGAAATTATTTAGTACTGTAAAGAAGTTTTGATAAATACACTCAAAAGTAGAATGTATTGATCTTTTTTAGGTTATATTATAGCATCTGTGTGCATATGTGTCTGTGTGTGTGTGTGTGTGTGTGGGTGTGTGTATGAAAATATATGTTTTTACTATGGCTACTTGACTACGGATCAAGATTGAAACAGCAACAAACAGGTTGATTCTCTAGCCCGATAACCTAGACTGGAAATATTTCTGGCTTGTCATGATAAATGTTATGGGGAACTGGTAACCTATACCTGCATTCCCAGGGAATTGTGATGTGTGTATGGGTAATGATTTGTTCTGTAAGAAATTGTCATGGGTAAGGGACACTGAAAATGTTTGGAATTCTAATGGTAGTATCAGGCATGAAGTGCAATGAGCTTGACAAAATCTACAGTTTCTTTCAGATCTTAGTCACCTGTGCAGTCTCAAGAGTCTAGATTATTTGGTGTCTCTACGAACACAAGTAAAATGAAAATAGCAAAACAACAAGACACAGCAATACAACTTTCTATATATTATGTCATTCAGAAATGAATAAATGTCAGTTTCAACGTACATAGATCCTAGAAAAGTAGAAAAGAAATGAAAATGCCAGTGTATTTTATTAATCAATTTTAGAATGAGTAGTTCTAAGAAAGATAAATAAGGCAGTATTAAAATGATCTTTAGTTGATGACACCTCTCACAGGCTGTGTCAGGTAAAAAGCTAATAATGTTAGAAGCAAAACTGTTGCCTGTCCTGAAATGAGAAAATTCAGAAAAGATTCACATTAACTGCATGCATAAACATTACTGCTCATCCCCCTATAAGTTAATTAAAAAGTACAAATAAAAATGTCATTGTATACTTGATACGTAATGTCTTAAATGACACGCCATGATAGACATGTATGCTAATGGATGGAATATGCTCTGTACTGCAGAACTAATAACAGAAAGCACAATAACCTGAATGTTTTTTTCTATTTTATGCAAGTCATGGAACATCTGTGTGGAAACCATATCTATCAAGATTAAAATGGCAGGTACATGTCTATAAAACTTGCACTCACAGAGTAGCTGGACAGAGGCCTGGGGAGCTAAGCAAAAACCACAGCATGATAAATAGTATATATGAATCACTAGTCTTCAGCTGGATGCTGAAAGCCAACACCCAGAACAGCAGTGCATAGTTCTTGCTTTTGGCTAAGGCCTGAATATATTTGGTGACTAGGTTGAGTGCTAGTGGTATGACTTGCCAGACCATCACACCGGTAGTGACCAGTCCTTTTTGTGGGTAGAAGAGTGTTTCCAGTAGTCATAACTCCTGTTCTTCAAATTTCCAGTACAAAAGTTGGTTGTCCCTTGTGGGATTTAATCACCGTCAGTGCCAGATTGGTCACCATGTTCCATGACGGGGGTGATACTGCAAACCATCAATGTCTGATCAGTTACAGTGAATAAAAAGAAAAAAGTATACTAACACACTGCTAACTTACCAACCACACAAACATGCAAGTGAATCTAGTAATGCATAAATATACTAATTAGTTTTACAATGATTTACAGTATACTAAACTAAATCATATACACAACATACAATAAATAAAAGTCATATATTCAGGGAACTACATATAGCTTAAACAAATAAATAATTTTCACTCTGCTATACATGTTTTCACAAGTAGCAACTCAGAATAGGACAGATTATAAGGTTTTATATGATTCAGAAAGTAAACAGAAGATGCAGATCTAGGAAATAGTTGAAGGTCATGGACAGTAAGGGAGGAGAAAGGAGAGTGGAGAACAGGGGGCAGTACTATTTGAGGGCAAAAGTTAGGGTAGGGTGCCTGTGTGTGTGAGTGTGTGTGTTGTCCATGTCAACGTAGAAAGTATTTTGACAGTTCTTATTAATTTGAACATAGGGCAGTGTCCAATTTTATAAATATCTGTGTAACAAAGGAAAAATACTAATCTTTTTTTTATGTACATAAATGAGGAAAGTCATTATCAACTACATTTCATTAGCTTATCTTTAGTGCTACACTATCAGATCTATTTAATTATATGTACATCTACTTAGTTTGTCCATACTCCCACTACTGTCTATTAATGTTTATCTTTTAGCCTAGATTTTAAGTATCCATAGTTTAAAACTTGCATGTCATTTAAATTGTTTTAAAGCACACTGTGGTCAAATGATCTGTTAAACTGTTACACTTAATCTCTTTAAGGAATGTGCACTTGATTTCTTTCTGAGACCAATCCCTCAATGCTGGGCTTAGCTCTAATATCTGTACAAGGATATATTTCAGCTCTAATTACCTGATTTAATTAAATTTCTAATGAAGTCAGAAGTGCTTATAAAAAGATATGAATAAGCTAGAAAGATTGCAAAAGTATTGCTGTCCCAATTTTATTCAAACCCAGTGTAGCTACATCATTAACATGATGAACGCTGCAGTTTAAATATGATAACAGGGAATATGGGGGAAGTATAACGTGGCCTCCATTCACTGATATAGCAGTGAAAGAAAGCAAGTATTAAATTTTAAGTTCTACCGGGTTATTTTAACCAGAGTCAGTTACAGATGGAGTTTGTAACAATACTGTGGTGAAGCACTATATAAGGAGAAAACAAAGGAGGCCATAGAACTGTATCTGCGGCAAAATAATGTATGCTGGCTAGATTCAGCAAATGCAGACATAATATTGTATATGATCATAAGGCTTAAGGGGTCTCACAAAAGTCATTTAATTGGGGAATTATTATATACTAAAGCCCATGCTTTCCATACCCAAAGTCCAGAAAGGGTCCTCAATGTTGACTAACATACAGATACATTCTGCTTTAAACCTCAGCCAAACCTTGCATTAACAACAACCTAGTTCTATTTGCTGTGACGTCTGACTGGAGAGGTGAATACAACATATATACCTGGATAAATGCTTTCTGGCAAATATAAATCAAGCAACATCAACAAATTTTAAGATAGAGCAAATATCTTAGCTTCGAATACCCCAGTTGCAATCCCTCACTATTTATTTTTCCTGCTAAGGCATTCTGAACAGCTGAGTTACAGAAATCACTCAAGCATGAAACTGTTGTTTGGCTCTAAGGAGCTTCATAAAAACTCCTCCTTGTGTCATCTTTATAACAGCCTATTCAGGCTTTTTAATCAAAATATTTCTGCAGATATGATGATGCTTTGCACTCATCTGTCATCTCTGACTCAGTCAGTAAATAGATACATGCATTGTTTCTGTATACAGTCTTATAGCTGCTGTGAAGTAGTGCTATATGGTCATACGGGGTTAGGCACAATCAGTCACTAATCTAATGTTAAGAAAAATCCTTTCTGTCAGAACCAAATACATTTGCTGATGTATACTATATGTCAAAAAAGTTCTTTTTTATTACTGATACTTTAGAGCAAGAAGCACGTGTGTGTGTAGTAAGTTGGATTTTGGAATGCTGAGAAATTTTTGTAAAGTAGTTAATTATGTAAATAATGTCTTCCTATTTCTTTCAGATATTTGTAGATTGTGGTTAAGCACGGGTAGAAATCTGAGAGAGGCGACTGTCACCTTACCTTATCTTTGCCCTACATTTTTCTCATTCAAGTGAAGCAATCCTTTCTGCTTTCACTCCTACTGCCTACCTCTACTTAAGATAACCCATTTCCCTGTAAACTCTTCTTACTCTAATAATAACAACATGACTTTCTCATAGGTTCATAGGTTAGTACTAAGCTAACTGCCCTTCTGGCCATTTTTTTAGCCTAGCCAATCCTTGTGAGACTTGACTTGAACTCCCTGCACCTTGTGTTTAAACACCTTACCCAACCCATTAAGGCCACCCTCCCAACCATCTCATCCCACTAGTTACTTGGATAAATGTTATTGATAGACTCATGGAATATAAAAGGGTTGCAAAATAATAAAAAAGGAATCTAGTTTTACACTTAATCCAAAAATCTTCGTTTCAAATTACTCTTATACAAGAAACGCACATGACTACGGCCCAATGGACAAATGATGCTAGAAAGAAATGTATAAAACAAATTGTAACGGCTGGTGATAGCACGGTCTCCAAGGGGGTAGCAATAATAGTTAAAAAATCTTTCAAAGGTTCAATTACATCCTCTGGCTGGGATCCAAATGGAAGATGGTGTTACCTAACATGCTCTACTCCATCCTACAGAAAAGAAATACTTATATTAAATGTTTATGGTCCCTGTATACATCAGTCTTTGTTCCTATACAAAATCTTTTTGCTCATTGAAAAATTCAGCAATCATCTTATGATCCTTGGTGTGGACTGGAACACTACAATCAGACCAGAATTAGACAGAACCTGTAAAACCAATAAACAACCCATAAATACTACTAAAATTTTCAGAGATATGATGGAAGTCTTTAACTTGTTTGATCCTTTTGAACTCTTTAGGTATGTCCCCAACATTAGTAACTACACATTCTTCTCTGCCTATCATAAATCCTGGTCCGGATTTGACTTCTTTCTAATATCAACTTTTTTTGCCACCTATGATATAATATATAGCAGTGACCCCAGAACTATCTCTGACCATGCCAAAATTAACCTACAACTAAATATATGTAAACATATCAATCTGAACTCCACCCCGACAAATTGGTCCCTTAATCCAAACCTCCTGAACAACATGACTCTCCATAGAGAAATTCAAGAATTCCTGTTACAGACATTTACCTCCTTTGAAATGTCTGCTATACCTCTAGATATTCAATGGTCAGCAGCCAAAGCTACTTTAAAAGGTATTCTTATTCAAAAATCCTCTATAATTAAAAAAACAATCTAAATCCCGCACTTTGGTGCTAGAAACAGAGCTAAAAAAACTAGAATTAGAACTCCAAACCAAGTTCTCTCCTGACATTGAGAAACGAATATCCACTATTCAAAAACAACTTCACGAACTACACCTTAATCAATACTCACTTATGGAATCCAGACTTATCCACAAGTATGCTGAATGGGTTCAAACGCCTTCAAAAGTCCTGGCTAAGATTATAAATATCAGACCCCCACCTACTATAATAAAACATATTATTCATAAGGGTCGCTCCTATTTCACAGATAAGGAAATCATTCAGGTCTTTCAGGAAGTATATGAGGAAATTTATGGTCCCCAAACACTTGAATCAGTAGGCCTTCAGGACTCTTTCCTAAATGAATTACACTTTCCAAAAATAAGTGATAATCACTTTAAATTACTTAAGGCACCTATAACCTGGAATGAAATCTCGTTGGCCATAAACAAGCTGAAACCACGTAAAGCCCCAGGCCCAGATGGCTAAGTGTCAGAATTCTATAAGTCCTTCAAGCAAACACTTGCCTCCATTCTTCTTAATGTTTATAATTACATTATTCATTTTAGTATATTTGATGTATATCTCAACAATTTCAAGCCTATTTTTATACCAAAATCAAATGACAATAACGTTAGCACAAATGTGTACCATCCAATTGCCCTAATTAACATTGACATAAAGATTTTATCATCTATCTTAGCAAATAGACTAAAAAGCATATTACCACATATTATATCTCATAACCAACTGGGTTTCATGAACAATATATATGTTTGGGATAACATTTTAACCATTGAAGCCATAACATATATAACAAATCATGACAAATCCCACAAATATGCTCTGTCTGTTGATGCCCAAAAAGCTTTTGATCAGGAAAATTTAAAGTTCCTCTTTAAAACCTTGAAATACTTCTCCATCCCTGATGAATTTATCAAAATGGTTACAACCCTCTATACTAAAGCCTCCACTACCCTCAATGTTGTTGTTGTTGTCTTTCGGCTTTTCCCGGTCAGGGGTCGCCACAGCAGAACTCCGGTCCGCTAATGATTGGCAATAGATTTTCATGGTGCTGAGTTGCCAGCTCGATGCCCAGCCTTCAACGAAGGCATGCCCATTCATGCATGTCTTTCAGAATGCCACTCGACCCGCGGGGAGGACATGCAGACTCCACACAGAAGGCACTCCCCACACAAACAAAAAAAACTCCATGCCAATTCACATTAAAAACGGTACAAGACAGGGTTGTCCACTCTCACCCTACCTATTTAATATTTATCTTGAAGTATTATTGCTAAAACTAAGCCAGAAAACATTCCACCGCTCAATATACTTATATAAAATACAAGTGAATTATACCGGCTTGGCAGACAATTTAAACATCTATTTAGAACTTCCCTCAACGGAACTTAAAAAAATTCTAAACTCAATAGACAAATTTTTACAAATCTCAAATTACGCCATCAACCCTAACAAATCAATAATCTTTCCGCTAAACCCCCTTGGTCATAAAAAATTCTTTATTCCAGAAACATCAATCAAAGTTAACTATTCTCTAAAATATTTGGGTATAACCTTTGTTCACCCTCAACAAGAGCTAATCAATGGTAATCTGTACAAAACATGGTCTAAAGTCACTGAAGATCTCACAAGATGGAAGAGTCTAAACCTATCTCTTCTCTCAAAAGTAGCTAGTATAAAAATGAATATTCTCCCCAAACTTCTTTTTCACTTCTCCGCCCTTAATCTAAACATTCCTAACACTTTTTTCTCAAAAGTAAATGTCACACTGGGGAAATTTTTGTGGCACCCCAAAAATGTTAGAATAAGCTACAACAAACTTACACTTCCCAAAAACAGAGGAGGCCTGGCCCTTCCGGACCTTCTAACATATTACCATATAATTATCGCTAGTCGTATTATACAAATTGCTAACTTCCAACAATCAAACATGGACTGGAATCCCCTATGGATAAAAATTTATAATGCACATATAAAAGCATCCGATCTCAATCCTAGAGCAATTCTCTTTCCTAACAATAAAACTATTAAAGAACAAAAAAATTCATCCTATATTAATAAAAAAATATCAATGGGTTTCAAACACTCATAACATCCTTTGGCTTGCGACACTCTCTAGCGATGGCCCAACCAATTCATCTTAATCCAAATCTCAAAGTGGGTAACAACATGCTAAATCTTGATAGTTACCCTCTCATTAGGAACTGTACAGTTTGGGAGTTCTATACAGTAAAATACTTACCATATGACATTATATCCTCTCTGGCGGTGAATATAATCATTAAACAAATACTTTACCTAATTTCTTTGGTCACTGACACAAGGCCTGTTTCCCCACCAGAATACCAACTTTACCAGACACTAACAACCCAACTTTTATCTAGGTCTAAAATGTTATCCAAGGTCTATAGATTAGTAACAAAAATAAAACACCAAGACAAGATATTATTTTCTAAATACTGGGATGGACAAAACAGGGAAATTACACTTAGCCAAAAACTTGATGCAATTGATGCAACAATAAAATTAACCCCATTCAAAAAATGAATTTATACCCAGTTCATGATAAACAATAACGCCCATCACACACCGTCTTTTATAAATAAAATTAACCCAAACACCTCACCTCTATGCCCAACTTGCCCTAATTCTGTTGCAGACATATTCCACATTTTCTGGTCCTATAAAAACATATATAAACTTTGGTGCTCCTTAAGACCATGACTGGAGAAAATAGGATATATGAAGTCAGCTCTAGAATGGGAAATGGCGTTATTAAATATTTACCCAAGTTCATTTAAATCTGAAACTAAACATATTATTGTGACATTGTGTGCGCACTACTCAAAACTTACATTACTTTAAACTGGCTAGACAGAGCCAAAATGTCCTGGAAAGACTTCCAATCGATGGCTGTTAAATATGTTTTGGCAAGTAAACTAAAGACAACAAGCAAAAAGAAATTAAGCTACTTCCAAAAGTATTGGAATAACCTCCTAGATGTTCTTAATCAGCATCCTACTTAGGTAGACTTTCATCCCTTCTCTCAGTCCCTCGGGCCTCATCTTAATCCCCTGGTCTTCAACTCACCTTGTCCTTGTGGAATACTAGTTCTGTGGTAAATACCTTCTCTCTTTAATAGCCATCTCTAGCAGAACCCTTGAATGATTACATCTATTATGACCTCTTACGATATCTTCTCTTACACTTGTGCAGGCACTATATTCTAACTTTCTTATACTAACATCCATTCATTTAGTGACAGTCGTATGTATATATATTGTATATAGTTAAATCAAATGGGGTTTAGGCATATTGATATACCTTCACACACCTGCATAAATAATTACCTGTCAGTAAACGTTTGTTACAGCTATGTTAGCTAATATCCTACTCACTTGTTTAAAGAAGGTACATTTCTTTTTTAATTTTTAATATATCAGAACTGACTATACTTGTTCCTAATCAGAATGTATGAAGATTTTTCACTTTTTTTGTTCTGAACCTATTTGCATTGTGTGACTTATATTTGTTATGTACTTGTGTCTTTAAAAAATGCTAATAAAAAATCAGATTGCAAAAAAAAAAAAAAGAAAATTGAGTGCTATCTGCACTGTGCCCAGTTGTGTTTATAATTAAGAACATGTGCTATTGCAATGGTCCTCAACTTATGTTAAATGGGTTTATGAAACATTCCTCTGAGGATGTAAACACATTTTTATCTTAGGAAAAGTTTTCAATGTCAAAGTGGCATTTCAGAACATTTTCTGTGTTAATGTCATTGTATATGCCTGACATAAACAGCCCTTATCTCATTAGAAATTTGTGTTCTTGCCATTTCTTGTTGCTAGGATGGTGGGAAGATGGTTTATTTGTTTTGCTTTTTATTACATAACTGGGTGCTGCTTACACTTTGTGATGTTCTTTTTATAAGGAAGGTTTAACAGTATCACAATGATCACTGACTTGTATTACATACAAAAGTTGTATTCTGTCCATGTCCTTAGAATTGTTAACAGATGTCTGAATACAGAATGTTATTTTATTTTAAAAGTATCATTTCATACACTTGTTTCATTGCTAATGTTATTATATATTCTGGGCATAAACAAATTTCCTTCCCCGTATTCAGTTCTGTTATTACCGGGGGTGGGGGTAAAGAATTTCACATTTATGTGTTAGATGTATGTATTCACATAGATTAATTATTTACAAGTTTTTAACAATGATGCCTGGATAAATGAATACATCTTTTCTGCTCAGTGTTAATCATATTGTAAGCACACAGCCATTGTTGATTTTTCTGATGGTTATTTTACTTTTTACTTCATTACAGGGATAAGGCACCTAAAATAGCTGGGCTACACAAAGCTGCATTTTCCGATGACAAGAATGAGGCCATAATCTAGACTCTCTGTCAACATGGCTCATGCATCTTAGTCAAAACCTTAACTGACAAGCCCTTCTGTGACTGTGTTTGGTGGCAGGTGGTCGATGAAGTCAATGTTTTGGGTAGCCATTACCATGATTACCAGTCTATCAGTCATTGGGCCATTGACATGATTATAAAGACAAAAAAGAGGGCCAGTGATGTTACAGAAGAATTGACAGCTACTGGGAATGGTCCTGATACTGAACCATGACTCCCTGAGCTGGAGGAGTTCCTGTTGACTGTAAAGAATCCAGGTAGCTCATAGGAGTTGCCTTTTGCCATGATGGACTTAGCATGGCAAAGTGGAAGACAGGAAAAGGATGTCTACAGCTGATGTCACAGTTATGCCATGTTTTACACATATATATATGTGTGTGTGTGTGTGTGTGTGTGTGTGTGTGTGTGTATGTATGTATATATATATATATATATATATATATATATATATATATATATATATATATATATATATATTTATAGGGTCTATATTACTTCCACCTCATTTACCGAATACGTCTTCAGAGAACACCAGCCACCAAAATTTACTTCAGCGAACCGCAGAATTTTTCCCACAGTTCACAAACACTTTACCATTACCTCACTTATGCCCTTTTCTCCACTGCAGTGTGATCTCGGAGTTGGTATATATATATATATATATATATATATATATATATATATATATATATAGCTAGGAGGGGGGTGGGGGCACAGCCCCCACAGTGGGTGGATTTGATGTAGTCCGTTGTGTGTTCCAGACAGTTGGTGGGCCAAGTGTCACTGACATGGTCTGTGAGAAAAGTGTTGTGATTGTTAACTGTGAGGACTGACATTACTGTCTTGAAAATAAGTAGTAGTTTCATGTGATCTTCCCCTATGTGTCCATATAGTACCCCATCTCCTGCCACTCATAAGACTGAGTCCAGCTTGACTCTAGTATTTCCTAACTACTATATGAATGGAGGAGACAACAGATGCTTGGTGTGCTCTACTATGCAACAGTGATACAATGGCTTTATCCCTGCTCTCTGCCAGTTCAAAGTAGTGGTAGAAATCATTACACATAGCCTGTAGGACTTTGATCATTTCTAGCTGACTCTCTTTTGCAGTGGTCTTAGCCCTAACAATGTCATGGCACATTTCTTGCTGGGCAATGCTTTATGTGTTTCCTGAGGTAGTTGTAAATAATTTTTATGTCTGGTACCTTTTTGTAATGGTGTCACTGTGGACAATATGACCTAAAAATGTCTGCCATCATCCTCAAAGTGTTCTTCTGTGTGTGGCGAAACTGATGTAGGCATGCAGGTTTATTCCTGCGGTATAACTGTGAGTGGAATGTCAGCTTGTGCTTGACTTTGTAATGCAGTGTCACTTTCTGTAGAGTTACTAAAATCTTGTGAGGTGAGAGAACCTGCCATTAAATGTGGAGACTGCCTGCCACTTCCCTCAAGCTGCCTCAACAAAATAACTATATTAGCACCATCCTCATCATCATCAGCAGCAATAACACTCATTATCCTGCTGGCTTCCTCCATATGTATTGGTACAGTTGAACTGTTTGTTTCTGATGCTGACTCTAAAAGAAATCATTACAAAACATTAGCAGTAAACCGAGAATCGAATGGGAGAACCTCTTGCTGGTAGCGTTGTTGCCTCACAGCAAGAGGTTCTCCCGTTTGATTCTCGGCTTGGGTTGGGAGTGCCTTCAGTGTGGAGTCTGCATGTCCTCCCCACGGTCGAGTGGGAGTTCAAAAGATATGCATTGAATGAGCGTGCCTTTGTTGAAGGTTGGGCGTCAGGCTGGCAACTCGACACCATAAAAAAAAAACAACTGCCAATCATTAGCGGACCGGAGTTCCGCTGTGGCAACCCCTAACCAGGAAAAGCCGAAAGACAAACAATAACAATGGAGCAGCATATGGTATACTATGCTTACAAAGGGGTGAGTGGAAAGCTGATCATATATAGTTGCTGAAGTACAAGGCTCACCTAATACCTCTCAAACTCTTAGCAGAGGAAATCTGGACAAAGCCTAAAATAATGGGGGAACAAAGGCCCAAAAATAAGGACAGAGTTTAAATATTGCTCTTATTAACTTAGACAGTGGCTGAAATAACAGGATTTGTGTTCGCATGCACTTTCTGAAGGATATGAAGTCTAAAATTCAAATGTATGTCATTATGTAGTAGCTTCAACACTGTTATGATTTGCTAAAAAAATCACAATTGTTATGAAGAACAGACCAAAAATATGAGGCAAAAATATGGACATTGTGTGAAAATTTGGGCAGTTGAGATGTAATAATAATGAATGGAGATGTGTTTAATTACAACAGTCTTTGCCATCATTCAATTTTGACTATAAAAGGTGCACATTTTAAACAAACCATCAGCTGATGAATGTAAATGCTGCTGCAGACTTTGATTTGATGGAACATTGTCCACACTACCTATAATTATTCCAGCTGCACCAGAAGCCCCTTCTGCCATAGTAATCCTGGAAATCTCATTCTGCCTGGCCTTGTTTTTAGCATGTGTTACTATATAATTTTGACATTTTTTTCACTGTGCCAATGAGATGCTTCTGCCTCCAACTGCATTGATTTCAAGAGCTATTTGGCTCCAGGTTTTGCTCCTCTCTGCTTGTCTGGGCCTCCCCTTTACAAAAAACAAGTCACCATATGTCCTAAGTGATTTCATAAGTACAATACTTTCCTCAAGGCTAAAGTTAGCATATGTATTCCTTGATCCCTTATTGCCCATCAGTACTACACAAAAAACAAAGGGGGGTGCTACAATCCGACACCTGTCATAGTATTGCTTGGATGACATCAGCTGTTAAAGTAGAAACCACTAGCCAACTATTCCTGCCACCCACAGATATAAACAAATAAGCAAACAGCAGTGTTACCCTAAACTACACAACTACAGTTTATTCAGTAATGACAGTAGTTGCACCAAAAACAATCTGCACTACTATCTGCTATTGTCATGTATTTTTCCATCACTGTCCGTAGCAGAATATCCCATTTATCACATATCTATTCCTGTTCTTTGTACACTGAAATTTCTGCATACACAATCATTATACTATACTACCTTCTTTAATGATCTAATGATCATTTACTAAAATTAATATATTGCTCGTTGACAAGCAACTTCAATAAATTGATCAAAATGACCAGTTGTGCAATGGTATTAATATGTGCACAGTACATGTAAAAATGCATTGAAGGTAAGCTTTAAATAAATATTACAGTAACTGATAAAGTGTCTCTTACTAAATATTTTATTTTATAAGTTTTCCATACCTTGAGATGTCTGAGGAATCATAAGACATTTGCTGCCTATCTCAGCTATTTGCTAATCAGTATAGCAATGGCCAACCTTTTGGTATAAATTCAGGTTGCTCTACACATTTGTTATGCAAATTTGGCTAATTTATATGCATGTCTATGAATTGTAGTATTAAGTAAATGTCCCAAGGTATATTGCTGCATTTCGACATTCTGGCAATTGTGAATGCATACACATGCACATATTTCAAAAAGACACGGACAGGCTGCAGATGACTGTGAACTCCACATCACTCTACACTAATGCCAAGCTGTCTGTAGAGGTGCATGGATTGCCCTAAACTAGCCAAAAAGTGAATACAGCTGTAAAATTAAAAATGGAGTCATGTAAATGTCATGATGAAAGCAATCTGAAGGTTAATCCCTGTCCATTCAACAGTGTATGTCACACCCTAACAAGTGATACATATCATAAAGTCATAAATTAATTTTACATATTACTACTGACATTAACATTTCCCCCATGTTTATTAAAACCCCCACTTCACTACATGCTGCATACTGCTGTTAGAATAAGAAAATATATAATTTTATCAGTAAGCATTAATAAAGACAGTTATTATCCACATATTTAAAAACAATTTATGACACATGAAAAGGACAGGAAAGTGTTTCCTTTTAAGAAAAATGAGTATGTGACAAGTAGTTTTAGTTACATCAAACCATCCAATAGTATCAAAACCTGCTCTAATAGGCATGCTAGCAAAAAAGGGATTGGTCAAGGTGATATCCCACCCAAAAGAGAGTGGTTTTTAATCCTGTTTAAAACATCCCTCATCATACTTTCTTCATCCTGGTTCTGGCTATTTGAATGATGGCAACACTTGTGAAAGCATGAATCAACACACCTAGCTGGTCTGAGACCTTAATGATGCTCTACCTTTTACATGATCCAGGCATACACACATGACAGTGCATGGAAAAAATTGATATCTGGCAGGAGTTAGGTGACCGCCTGTCAACCTTGACAGGTATAACCTGCACCAGTCAGCAGTGCTTTCACAGGTATGACAATTTGCAGAAGTGTTGTGTTAAGGGGTTGATCAGGTTATGGTAAGAAGGTCAGAGTTCTATATTAAGCAAAGCTCTTGTCTTAATACATGTATATATATATATATATATATATATATATATATATATATATATATATATATATGGGTCTACTTCTTTTGACCTAACTTTCATTTGCCTGACACTCATTTGCCTGAGACCAAATGACTGAAATTTCATTTGCCTGACACTTCATTTGACTGACAAGTATTATTAGCAAGAAAATGGAATATGCCCCCTTCCCCCTTCCCCACTGTAGTGCGACCCTGGAGTTAGAATATATAGTTAGGGGGGGTGTATGGGGCACAGCCCCCACAATGGGGGGTGTGGGGGGTGAAGCCCCCCACTTCATTTCATATGATATTGTTAACTTTTGATGTAATATTGCTTAGTAAAAGAAAAGTAAGTGGGGGGCTTCACCTCCCACACCCCCTGTTGTGGGGCGCCGTGCAACCCACACCCCCCCAACTATATATTCTAACTCCAGGGTCGCACTACAGTGGGGAAGGGGGCATATTCTATTTTCTTGCTAATAATACTTGTCAATCAAATGAAGTGTCAGGCAAATGAATTGTCAGGCAAATGAAATTTCAGTCATTTGGTCTCAGGCAAATGGGTGTCAGGCAAATGGGAGTTAGGTCAAAAGAAGTAGACCCATATATATATATATATATATATATATATATATGTATATATCAGAAATAAAAAGGGGTTAAAAACTGCATAATTACATGTACTGCCAGACTTGGACATCTGTACCTGAAAATATTTAATTGTACTAATATTATGAAATGCATAAAAAATGAGTAGCATATCTGTAATCAGGCATCCAACTTTTGAAGAAAGTGGAATACTAGTACTGTGTTAACAGGGAATTATGATCTGCAAGGCCATGGATCACATTATCATGGAACTTATAAACAAAGACATTGGCAACCTTCAAACACTGGACCCCACCCAGTTTGGGTTTGTGAATGGCCGATCTTGTCTCCTGAACCTGATTGACTTCTTCAAATCAGTCTCCAGAGCCATGGACAAGGGTAAGGTGGTCCACTCAGCCTATCTAAACCTTGCCAAGGCCTTTGACACCATCCCCCACTCTGGAATCATAGATAAACTTACTAATCTGGGCATTAATCCCTACATCACCCAATGGGTTGCTAGCTGGCTGACTGATAGAACCCACACTGTAAAAGTAGCTGACTCCAAATCCAGCTCCAGACAAGTGACAAGTGGTGTACATCAGGGTTCAATCCTGGGACCACTCTTGTTTGGCATCTACTTCTCTGAAGTACAGGCCAACACTAAGGGACTCTGACTAACAAAATTCGCAGATGACTGCAAACTAGGTGCCATTACTGAATCCGCAAATGATGTGGATACTCTACAAAAGGGCCTTACAGAAACAGATGCTTGGTGCCAGAACCATGGGCTCAAGCTCAATGCCAAGAAATGTACTTATCCCCTTTGGGAAAAAAACATGTACCCATAAATTACCACATAGGTGGCAGTACACTAAACACCGAAAGTGTGATAAGAGACTTAGGGACACAGGTGGACAGTGGTCTCACCTTCAATAACCACATCGCCACAGCAGTCAGGAAATCCTTCTATGTGGCACACCTCATCACTAAGGGCTTTTCATCCAGAAAAAAGGAGGTCATTGTCCCACTGTACTCATCCCTCATTAGACTCATTATAGAATACAATGCCCTGTTTGGTATGTACCTCTCAAGACATCTGCAACAACTGGTAAGGCCTCAGAAATACCTCACTAAAAGAATCACAGGCCTAAAGCAGATGCCCTACGCTGACCGCCTTAAAAAACTCCAGCTATACTCTGTCGTATATCATCTACTCAGAGGCAATCTCTGCTTAACATACAAGGCCATTTCAAACCCAGAGCTGTTGGACATGCTACACTTAAAGAAATCCCAATCCCTAAGAGCCACACGCTCAAGGGATCTAAACCTTGTCATCACAATAAACAAAACATGCTTGAGGGATAGGTTCCTGACCCAGAGACTCCCCAGACTCTGGAATAGATTGCCCATACATGTCAAGCAGAGTGCCTCTTTGGCCCTCTTCAAAAGGAACCTTGATGATTGGATGGGAGAAAGGAA
>NC_056726.1:1910023889-1910046389 GCF_019279795.1 Protopterus annectens
ACACAACTAACTATGCACTATCCTTAACCCCTCCCTAATCTTAAGGTCCATTATTACCGCACACATCCCCTACAGACATACACCCAAAAAAATAAATAATACACATACATACATTTAACAAAACCCTACTTCCAACACTACACTAAACCCCATATACACAACTATCTATGCACTATCCTTAACCCCTCCCTAACCTTAAGGTCCATAACTACGGCACACTTCCCATGCATACATACACCCAGAAAAAATAAATAATACACATACATACAGTTAACTAAATCACTACTTCTAACACTACACTATATCTTACATACATTACCTATCTATTCACTTACCATGACCCATATCCTAACCCTAAAGTCTTATCTATCGCATGCTTACCTTACGGAGCTATACCGCAGATGGGCCAACCATTACACTTTGACATTTTAATTTTCTCTATTTTGGTCGTTTGGCATTTCCATCTTTCACGCAATCCATGTCGCACTTTTCATATTCGCGATTACGGTCTTTCAATCTGGTAACAGGAACTCGGGTATGGACGTGAAGAGGTGTACTTCCAACCAGAGGACTTAGGAACAGCTACTCATGCTATCCTACACACAGCCTCCATCTGTGCACCCTCTCATGGAATGTGCTGCCTGCTACCATGAGTTCTATGCATGTGTGTGTTCCATTTATTTACCTGTTGTGCTACAGGCATGATGGTACCCTATCTGGCACTTGTTTTATGTGATGCACTTTGGGAAATGTTGTTATACAGTCCACTTACCATTTCAGACCTCTTTCTACAGGATCCTGTTCCTTGTCTCTCACTGTCTGTCCCCACCCTCCAGATTCATCCTGCACTCTCTTTCTACTGACAATAATGTGTGTACACATGTTCTAGTCTGCCCTTTTGTAGCCCCATCTCATTTGTTCAGTGGTTCTGGTTGCCACCAGCTTGGGCTGTCTCCTGTGGTTACAAAGCTACCTCTCTCAACCATCAGTATGTTTCCTGTGCTTTGTGAGCAGAAGCAGGTGAGCACCATATGGAGCTTCCTGCTGCCATCTGATAACCCTCTATATCTGTGGATACAGAGCTCACATTTCTCTATTTTTCCTGCTGTGGTACTGTGTACTTTTTGCTGTGTGAGTGGTCAAGAATGTGTGAGTTTGTGTGCAAAATTTAAAGAAAAAACATACCTAAATGCTCTGAGCAGGAGGGCAAGCCCCCCTGCACCTCCCACATGAGGGTCTGCACCCCCACACCCCCCTACTTAAATATACCAACTCTGAGATCGCACTTCAGTGCAGAAAAAGGAAATTGTCCCATTCTACACCATATGGAGCCATTGCTTTTAACCTTCGAACTTTTCAAAGTTTGATCATATTGGGTCGCCCATATGATATTCGAACTTTGAAAAGTGCAAATAGTTAATAGAGACCCTTTTCAAATACTGTAATGCTGAAATGCATTGTGGAACAGTGATATGATCTGTTGTTGGGGTATAACAACAATAAACAAAAAAAAACATATGTAGAAGATAGACTCTGTGAGCTTACTGTGTTTTAAGATCCCTTTATTTTTGGAAACAAAGCATCCACATCAAATAATTTTTGTAACTTGGATGCTTTGATTTCAACAATAAAAGAAGCTTATATATGATTATGTTCTCATTCCTTGAATCATCGTTACATTGACAATCAAATGATCAAGTCCTATATATCGAATCCCTACAGCAGGCTTTAACCTTGCTCTTTGGGGACACACCCTGTCCTCCCTGCAGAATATGATCAATGAAAACAGTTAACGTCTTGGGCTCAACCAACAATTCACATTTCAATGTGCACCGCAAACATGTATATATTGGCTTTAAAGACAAGAATAAGACAATACATAGTGTAGAATGGGCTGCATTCCTGGGAACATAAATTCCTTTTTATGTGGTATGTAAAAAGGTTGCACAATGGGTCCCATTCCAAAATACTTGTTCTTACTGTAAGTGATCATTTACACTGAAAATCTAGCCCCCCATATAAGCCTGTTTTATAAATATGCCTTATACCAAAGTAATCACTTAAAGTGAGAGCAAGTCTTTCAGAATCAAGGCAGACTTATTCTAAAAGCAACTCCTTTGGAATCTGTCCCAATGTCTTAATGTATCCAAATTTATTCGACCAATGTCTTAATGTGACAGAGCCATTAGAGCCACACCTACAGACTCAAAAAACATGTTTATTTCATCATGGTTTGGAGAGTCTTACATTTTAATACCACCCTGGGACTATTTACAGCTTGCTAAATATTTGTATATGTAATTTCTGAGTCTGGCCACATGGAGTCTGGCATCTTGAAGTAATTCTGATTGTTTAGCCTGCCTCTTGGTATCCCACAGTGTAGTGCTTTTCTGTAAAAAATTACATCACACAGGCCTATTTCTTCCTAAGGTTCCTGTCACTGTGTTGATTTTACATGCATACAAAAGCTGTGGTGGTGCAGCGGTGGTGTTGTTGCTTCACAGCAAGAGTTTTTCCCGTTCGATTCTTGGCTGGAGCACCTTCTGTGTGGATTCTACATGTCCTCCCTGCGGTCGAGTAGTGTTCGAAAGACATGCGTGAATGGGCGTGCCCTCATTGAAGGTCGGGTGTTGAGCTGGCACTTTGGCACCGTAAAAATCTACTGCCAATCATAATTGGACCAGAGTTCTGCTGTGGCGACCCCTAACCGGGAAAATCCGAAAGAAAAACAACAACAGTCCTGTCTTTCAGTCAGTTTTAAGTGACATTTCATGCCATTCAGTAACTACTTAAAACACAAACAGTGCAAATGCCACAGAAAAGACTTTCAAAGTGCTTTTTCTGCTGCTTCTTTTCAGAATGGCTAAATTGCAGTCTTTTGTGAAGCCTGAATTGTACTACATTGACTCATCTCCCATCCCCCTTCACACCTAACTTCCCTAGCTGTCAAAGTGCTAAGGGTAATTTGAGCTGTTACCTCCTATGATTGTCAGCTCACAGCAGGAGACCTGGCTTATAATGTTTCTTTGTTCTAGCCTTTACTTTCTGTATGAGTAGGGGAAGGACCAGGGAGCCGTGACATCACAGCATGGGTGGGTTTTTAGGACGATCATGGTGATGTCAGTTTAGGGAGGGAATTAGCCAGAAAACTACCTGTATTCATTGGCCTTGATGACATCAATGAACTGGAGACTGCAGCAAGCTTTTCCAGGGCAGGATAAAAGTTTTTTGAAAGTGAAACCACCACAGTACAGTAAGGTACTGTTCTAGTGGAGAGAAACAGTCGATTTAAAATATTTTAAATGCTGTGTTCTTGTTTATTCATAGCAGGGACAGTAAATAGGGACAGAAAGGATAGAGAAGTTGTGCATTTAATAATAGAATACTGTTGTTGTCCTAAAGTCATGTAAATTAGTTTTTGTGACCGAAACATTAGCAATATATCAAGTCATGTAAATTAATTTTTTGAAGTTTTCTTCAGCCATTCACCATCATCCTAAATATTCAAAAGGACCTCATTTTCATGCATAAATGCATATGGAGAGGTGACAATGGAATGTTAATTTTCATCACCTAGAAATATCAATGGAATCCATATTATCAAATCTAAAATGGGCACAGAGCATGTTTCTATTAACACTAAATATTTTTTTTATAATTTATTTATTATTTATTTATTTGACATTTTTAAAGTCTGACTAGGCCAGAAAGTATCCAGTTTCAAAGAAAGCCCAGGGAGAAAAACTCCACAATTGCAATCCTTCAAATATCAATTACAGATATTTTAAATCACAAAGTAACATGTTACACTACAAAACACAGGAGTAAAAAATGTTATAATGAGAAAACATAGAACATATGTTTCATAGTAGAGTGCAATTAAAAAACAATAACATGAGTTAGAAAAAATATGTGAGGAAAAACTCATTAGTCATATTTATTTATTTATTTATTTGTTTATTTCCAGTTTGATGACCAGGCAGGTCCACTGGGCTCAAGGAGCCCGTTTTCAGTGGAGGCCCAGGGAGAAAAGCTCCATATGACATAGTAAAAATAAGCAAAATGTAATATTATTTAGTAAAAGTAAGCAAAGTATAATAGCAAAACTGAAGAACATACATTAAATACTTACATAGTAGATTAGAGAACAAGTTGTACAGAGGTTGTAAAGCATCTGTAAATGTTTATAAAGTAACTAACATTAGCAAGATGGCAGTAAATAAAAATTCTTCCCAGAAAAGGGGTGAATAAAGCTGGAAAGTACATTATTTACAATGTATACATTCATGATATTGATGTATTCAGAGAGAGGCTGTTGTATAATAGAAAAAGTGGAGAGCATACATTTCATTTTAGGTTAGGGATGTGTTGTTCTTTGTTAAATAGCATCTACAATTGTATGTTGGCAGTAGTGAGAATCATTCCCAGATGCGGGAGAGAAGACAGGTAGTATACTATTTACAATATATGCATTCAAGATACAGATGTTAGATTACGTTATATTCAGACTGAGGCAGTTGTTTGGGAATTCAGTATGGTGTAGAGTTACTTGTAGTAGAGATATAAGCAAGTTAGGTAGGGAGAGTGCAATTACATTTCCAATTATAGGAGAGGAAGGAATGGAGCAGGGTTTTAAAGTGTTCAAAGTTTTCAGAAATTCTTAGAGAAGGAGGGAGAGAATTCAATTTTTTGGCTAACGGAAAAGATTGGATAAGCTGACCAACTGGACGGTTTGGTTTGTGTACAGTAATTAGATTTTGGTGGGCAGATGTTAGAGTTCTGTGTGGGGTGTATGATGGCAAGATGTTAGTTAGTGCTGGGCATTTAGTTGGTTTAAAAATTAGCTTGTGGGCTGTAGTGAGTTGGAGGTAGTCAAGGTAGTTGGAAAGTTCTTGCCAATTTAGCAGGTGGAGAGATGTACAGTGGTGGGAGGAGTATTTGGATTTAGTGTCAAATTTTGAGATTTTGTTGTAACAGATTTTCAGTTTGGAAGAGACACAGGAAGACAGGTTGGTTAGTAGGGGAGCACCGTACAACAGTGACGGTAGTAAGTAGGAAGTGGCAAGTGTTTGTCTTGTAGAAGGAGAGACAAAGTGGGAGTTTCTGTACAGAATACCAAGTTTTTGATGTGTTTTCTTAATATTTAGCTGAATATGAATATCATATTTTAGGTGTTCATCAATAGTAACCTCAAGAAGTTTAGCAAAAGGAACAGCTTCTATGGTGGAGTTGGCATGGCTGATAATTTTAAAAGAGTTTTTGTTGAGGGGGAGGATTTTGAGGGAGAGAATAATAGAATTTTGGATTTGTTGGCATTTAGAGAGAGGTGGTTTTGAAGCAACCAGTTCTCAGTAGTTGAGAAGGCAGTTTGAGTTTTTGTTTGGAGCTCGGGGAGGTTAAAAGCAGTGCATACTAAAGTTGAGTTATCTGTGTATTGTACTATCTTAGTGTTAAGAATGGCTGCATGGAAAATCATTAATGAATATATTAAAGAGCATGGGACTGAGTATGGATCTCTGGGGTACCCCGGTCAGGGTAAGAAGGATGGCTGAGGTGCCAGTTCTCCATTCCACATCATGAGATCTGTCAGCAAGGTAGTTGTTGAACCAGGTTAGGGTGTTGTGAGAGAGATGAAAATTAGAAAGGTGGTTCAGGAGATGAGTATGGGAGACTGTGTCAAAAGCCTTGGAGAGGTCTAGAAGGACTCTGGATACAATTCCTTCAGAATCACAGGCGTGGTTTACTATGTCTACGAAAGACAGAAGGGCAGCTATTGTGCTATGGCCAGGATGGAAACCATGTTGTGTAGGGGTGAGGAGCTGGTTATTGGTAAGGAAAGGCATGAGCTGGAGGTGGATGCATTTTTCAAGAATTTTGAAATTGGGGAGAGAATGGCTATGGGCCGGAAGTTTGAGATGTTATTATTTTTGCCTCCTTTGTGGAGGGGTAGGATAAAGGCTGCATGCCACAGTTTGGGGAAATAAGATTCCTGTATGGATCTATTGATGAGAATGTTAATGGGGATGGTGATACCATCTGCTGCACATTTTAGAAAGAGTGAGGGGATATTGCCAGGGGCATTGGAGCATGGCTTAAGTTTAGAGAGAAGTTTTTTTATGTTTGAGGAAGAGATGGGTTTTAGATGAAATATGGGGGGGGTGTTAGGGATGGAATGCTGGGTAGAGGCTAGGGAAGAAGGTTTGAGTTGAAGGGAGGAGTTGTGGTTTGAGAAGGTCTTGGTGAGTTCTGCTATAGAGTTGGCAAAGAAGGAGTTGAATAGAGTGGTTATTTCTGGGTCAGATTTACTGGTGTCAGGGCAAGGATTGTTTTTGGTACCTGGGTTCAGAAGAGAGCTGATGGAGTTCCAGAACTGGTTGGGATTTTTAGAGTGATTAGACTGGAGTTTAGTATAGTAAGATTTTTTATCTTTTATAATTTGTTTTTTGGCTAGGTTGCGGAGTTGCTTATATTTAAGAAGGGTGTCAGGGTGTTTATTGTGATGGTAAAGTTTCCAGGTCTTGTCTCTTTGTTGCATAAGTGTTTTAATATCTTTATTTAGCCACGGGGTGGAGTTGGGTTTTATTTGTTTTGTTCTTGGTGGGGCTTGGGAGTTCAGGGTATCTAAAAAGGTTGAGTTGAATTCTACGGCATTGTCTAGAGGAAGAGTTTTTTGATTGTCCCAGTTTGTTAGTTTGAGTGAATAGGAGAAAGGTGTAGGTTAAAGTTTGTAAGGTTCTGTGTATGGATATATTGGTGTAGGTGAGGAGCGGAGGGGGTTGCTTGATGGATGAAGGCTGGCAAGTGGTCACTAATGGAGTCTGGTAAGATGTCTATGTGTGAGAGTTTATTTGGATGGGAGACTAGGATTCAGCTGAGAGTGGAGCCTGGGGGTTGTCTTTATTGGGTCTAGTAATGTAATTTGTAGGTTGAGCAAAATTGAATAGTGTGATAGATATAGAGGGATTGTTGATATTAATTTTCTTCCAGTCAATGTTCACATCCCCTAAATGTTTGTCTCAAGATTAATATTAGTTGTGGCCCATAGAAGAATTTCTTCAAGTGTAGTGGTATTTTTTCCTGGTGGGATATAGAGTTCTATAACACAAATGTTTTTATAGTTATTCATTTTGAGTATTCCCATGACTAGTTCAGCATTGTTGAACTGAGGAATGGGATTTTGGTAGGGAGTGATGGAGAGTAGGCTAGAGTAGATTAAGGATACTCCTCCTCCTCCTTTCCCATTTTGGCAGTCATATCTGAGTGCTTGAAACCCAGGGGGTAGGATTTCAGAGTCAGAAATGTGGGGTTTTAGCCATGTCTCAGAGACAGCTACTATGTCTGGTTGGGTATGGTATAGCCAGGCATGGAAGTGGGCTGTTTTGTTTTTTAGACTCTGGGTATTAATGGTCATTAGCTTGAGATATGTATGATTGTTAATATTTGTTGTGTTTGGGGGATTAGGATTGGTGCTAGTATTAGGTCTGGTGTTGGGGTGTATGTCTCCTGCTAAGCATAGACAGTCAAAGAAGGATGGGAGCAGGAGCTTGTGGTTGCTCTTTGAGTTTTGTGAGAAATGGAAAATTAGTTTAGGTATGTCATGTTTTATTGAGGAGGGCATCATTTTTGGTTTGAAGTAGTGGAGTGAGTTTGGTTGAAGTAGAGAGTAGGATATAGTGTGAAAGGGAGATCTGGTAGGGTGAGGATGGGAGTTGGGAGTGGGGGTGGGGGATAGAAAGGAGGGGGGTTTGCAATAGGAATAAGAGGCAGCATGGAATAGAGGAATTAGAAGAAGTAAGCTGACAGATGGGGATGAGAAGGGTTTGTGAAAGTGAAGAAAGCATGGTTAATTGGTGTGAGTTAGGTATAAAGGAAGTAGTAGGATGTCAGGGGGTTTGTGAGAGTGTAAGAGGGAGGGGTATAGATGTGAGTACAGGACCTTATGGTTTGGGATGGGGAGGGGTAGTTACTTAGTGGAGAATGGGTGGGGGAAGGGATAATGTGGAGACAGGATTGGATTGGCTGAGAGAAGAAAGGGAGAGGAATATTGGTTAGAATAAATGTAGGAGTAGTGGGGTGGTTGGGAATTGGGGGCAGGGTAGGGGAGCAGATTGAGCCTGCAGGGCGAACGGAGCGGGTAGATCCAAGAGAGAGGATGGTTATCAGGAGTAAATCAGTGGAGTGGTATCAGATGCAAGGCTACTTGGAGGGACTGCAGGGGCAGACAGCAGAGGTGAGTCCACACTGTGGAGTCAGGGACAGAAGGAAAAGTAGTATATAAATAGAGAATGTAAGCTAGCAGAAAGAAATGTAGGATACACTTAGAGCAAGCAAGCTAGCAGAGTAGGATTTGTAAGAAGGGAACTGGTCTGTTCAGGGGGAGCACGGGTTTACAGTAAAGTTTGAGTAGAGATTATAGGTTGGTAGTGGCAAAATTGGAGAATGGCAGCTTAAGACCCAGTACGGCCAGAAAATGGGTGTAGAATATAGGGGAGTTTGAGGAGAAAAATAAAGGATCACCCTAGTCTGCTTATCAGGCACGGAGGGAATACATGCTCTACTGTATTGTGAGCACAAAATAGCAGTTAAACACAAGTACATGCACTATATAAAAATAGACTTGAGGGAGCACTTCAGCAGTCCTGATGTGGATATTCTTTCAGGGGAGTTGTCTTTGCAGAGAGTTAGAGAGGGATGGAAGCACCAGGAGTTGCCACAGTGCAGACAGACTATATAAAAATGGACTTGAGGGAGCACTTCAGGAGTCCTGGTGTGGATATTCTTTTGGGGGTGTTGTCTTTGCAGAGAGTTAGAGAGGGATGAAAGCACCCGGCGTTGCCACGGTGCAGACAGGCTATATAAAATGGACTTAAGAGAGCACTTCAGGAGTCCTGGTGTGGATATTCTTTCAGGGGAGTTGTCTTTGCAGAGAGATAGAGAGGGATGGAAGCACCTGGAGTTGCCGGATGCAAACAGTGACCAAGGTGGAGCAGCCTATGGCGGGACAGATCAGAGTGGGTCAGGGGAATATTTAAAAGCATTCATTCATATTATTTCTTACATAGATTAGTATGTGATAAATGAGATCTGAGACAATTCTAATAAGATATTTAAAATGGATATTATAGATTACATGATTATAGACAGTGAAAGGAAATTGAGTGATGCCTTAGTGTGACAGACTGTGCTCATATTATGGTTGCAGAAGGAAGAAAGATGGAGAGAAAAAGATTTTATAAGAAGAGTACAGGGTAGGGTATCTTCAGGTAGCTTAGGTGTGTAGGGAGGAAAAAGAAAGATGCAGAGGACAGGACTGCAGTGATGAAGTGGATAAGGTACAGTAGTGGGAAAATAAACAAAAAAAAAAGAAGGCATAGATTAGGAGGTTGGAGAGGTGTGACTAAGGCTCTAGGGTTGAATGAAGTATAGTAAGTGCATTCAGCCAGGGTCGGCATAAGAGCAGGTCCATGATTTTGTAAAGTATTCTTTTAGAGGCTTCTCTACAGACTGGTAAGCACAGAAGAAGATGTAAATGCACAAAGACTGCTGCAGGTATGAGAACACAAGCACAGAATTTTTATATTACCTTGAAAATAGCTAAGTGAAAAGTGGAGAATGAATAGCTGGGTCTCTCTTCCCTGTAATTACATTTTCTTAACAATATCAAACACTTAAAATACATGCCCAGGTAAACAAACTGGGACATGAAGATTAAGGAGGAGAATATAAGAATCATTCAGCAAAGTCTTGCCAGAAGCACTAAAGCAAGTGGAATGGCAGACAATGAATACTGAGACAATCAGGAGTTGGGAGATCTACTTGAAGAGCTACATTTGGACATTTTGTATTGTGAAATTTTTGTAAGAGGTATGGGAAGGTAGGGTCACTGAGTAAAAGCTACTGACATTATCTAGGTGAGAAGTGGTGCCTTGGACAATAGTCTCAACTTTAACTTTGTATGGAGTTGGAGGAACTGAACTTTAGATAATGAAGATATTAATAGCTATACCTTGAAGGGACACCTAAACATTGGCATTTAGACTATAATTGTAGGGGTTGAGGGCTGAGAGTAAATATATTGCTTCTACCATATCATGTGCTTCAATGGAAAAAGCTGTAGATCTTTATTTATTTATTTACTTACTTTAACCATGACCCAGATCACAGTATAACTAGTCAGTAATAGTAACAGTACAGATATTTGTAGAAGCACAATTGAAGCAGATTATAAGCAGTTCTCAGAGCAAACAGATGCATAATGTAATCTGATTGTACACATTTACAAACTTTAGACAAAAGACCAATCATCACCAATGTAAACATAGTATCTAACTGAGCAGCCAATTGCTCTGGATTATGCAGAATGCTCCACATTTGAACATAAACATAACAACTGTTCCGCTGTTCCACATTGAGCAGCTTTGACTCCACTAAATGGCTATTGATTGGTTTGTATATCGCAGTCACTGCCAATCAGCATTGTGGAATATGTACTAATCAAATAGCTGCTTGGCTGTTCTGCCTTGAACAGCATTGGCTGTGCTACACAATGTTTGATTGGTTCATATACTGCACTTACAGACAACCCTCATCCCAGTATACAAACCGATCAAGTAACTGTTTCTGATATTGAATTATGTTTCTTAATTGCGTTATGTTATGTAACATGTCTCTGTATTGGAATATTTGCTAACTGTCATTATTAAATGGTTAAACCTTTACATAAGATAACGCAATTAAGAAACATAAACCAAGACACTTGTACTGAAGGTTATAAATGTTTATCTTTATATGTTAAAAGGTATGGCCTTAACCACTGACCGGTATGCAGGCAGCAGTGCAGTGTCATGTGTGGCACATATCCAGGACACTTCAGGCATGGCAGTACCAGTTGACAGAGGCAGTCTCTTGTATGCTTCTATAACCTCAGATGTCTCCCAGCCTTTTGTTCATCATTTCAGCAGCGGCAGCCTCAGAGATGCAACAGTGGCAATCTACTGTTTAGCGGTAACAACAAAAAGATGTAGTTCAACAGCAGCTCCACAGACAGATTTCAATACAATATGATTCCGCAAACAATCATTTACTTGTAAATGTTGGTTTACATACAGTACAGGCTTTTAAAAAAATCTCAGGTTTTCATTTGCACTCTGGTACTGGTTAGTTTGCTCCAGTTTGACTTACAAGAGTTCCTGTTTCACTGGCTCTACAACCAAAAACAATGAAAGAGCAAAAACTGGAGTCTTCTAAGGAGAAATAGGAGCAGCGGAACAGAGACAGAAAAGAAGCTTACAACTGGAATGCTTCACCAAAAGCAGTGCAGTTGAGAGGCATACTTGACATGGTGTGGATAAAAACATAATCATTCACAAAGTGCTGGAAGTCACTTGACATAAATTCTGTACCATTGTCTGTAATTAATTCAAAGGTAGTCCATATTATAAGAACTTAATTTTGAACATGGCTATTAATAGTTTGCTAATTGTGGGTCATAAATGCTTTATTTCACAAGGAAAATCATATCAAATCATCCATAACTATGAAGTAGTTTGTGCCTCCAGAACCACACAAGTGAGCATCTCTGTTGTTCCAAAGGCTTTGCAGCAAGAATGTTTGTACTGATATCTCACTTCTTTGAAATGGTTTATAGACAAAACAGAATTAACACATTAACAATAAATATGCAATGTTTTACTTGATGTTTGTCCACCATAGTAACATTTTGTCTCTTTCTTAACATTTTCTTAGACTTTGATGACCTTTGTTATATGACATGCTGCAATTTCAAGTGTATGTTTCTGTGGCTTTAACATCATGGAGCTATGTTTTGTACTTCACTGTGCATCTAGGTTCATAGGTAAGGTACTAGACTGGTTGCCCTTGTTGTCCATTTTAAGCTTACTCAATTTTCATTTTAAGGGCATGAATTAAAACCTTTACCTTGTATCAATGAGGTTCATAGGGTCATAGATTAGTACTAAGCTAACTGTCCTTTTGAGCCATTTTAAGCCTTTGTGAGACTCCAACATTGCACTTTGTGTTTGTAAGGCAAACACCTTAACCATTAGGCCACCCTCCCAACCCTACATACATATATAGTATATCATCCTCCTTAGGATACATTGTTGTATCAGTATTTTAACTCGAAGGCAAACATTTGTTGTGGAAATAGAACCCACAGCCTGTTGATTTTATTTGCATTAAAGGAAGATGGAGTGTGCTATATATTGAACATTGAAACAGTTTATCAAATGTACCTCCCTACCTGGCTTCCACATTTTAAAGTACAAGCAGAGGGCTTGATGCAATTTGAACTCATTACCCCTAGATTTACTAGGCCAGTGCTGTAATGCCTGAGCTACAAGACCTCATATTTGGGAGAAGTTATACAGTGTATTTCATGAATATTAATACATGTGTATCAAATTTAAAGGAACATGTGATGCAAGCACGTCTGCTAATTAGAGACTGGTAATATAAATAGTACAGTTTTGCTAAGGCATACTTTTCATTAATGGATTAATGAAAAAAGGTACTGCGTTATTAGGAAAGTGTTCAGCAATGCAATCTTCATATAGTATTTACAGGCAAATATATCTCATGGCCAGTTTCTTTATTATCTGAGGAACAGAAGGATGGGGGGAATAACTGTTTAACCTATAATATTTTCAACTACATATGGTATATTTTGGTTGAAAGGCCATGGCCATGGTTGAGGTAAGCTTTTTACGCAGTGTGAAAATAGGGTGTTCCACGTTTTGACTGCTTGTCACACGTTGCTATGGTCTGTGTTCCACATTGGCCTCTTAGCAGGTTGAGACCTATAGTATCTAAACTGCGGGTTAGACAGAGTAGCATAACTAAGAAGGCTAAGAAGATGGTGGTTTTTAAAACTGTAAGACCGTAGTAACATGGATGCCAAAATAGGAGCAACTTGACAAAGACTGTTACATGGAGATAATTATGCTGAAGAAACTAAGAAATATGTGCTCAGCATAGCCAGTGTACAGGTGTAAGGATAAGATCCATTATTCTCCTATGAAGGTTGTACTTGGCAGAACTATTTAGGTTAAAGGGGAGAAAGAGCCTGAGTCAGGTGGACTTTAGGAGGAAGCTGTTATACACATTGCATATTTTGAGATGATTTAACAGTGATGTTTTGAAGGAGGCTACACTGGATTGGTTCTGTGTATTTACAGGTACAAAATTGCAGGATCTGATTTTGAGAGAGTACATTCAGTGGTATTAACTGTAATGAACATAGTGTGCCATATACATAGAGTAACACAGAGTATCCAGAGAGTGGTTTCATACTAGGTATAGTATTTTATTAAGGAAAAGTTTACATGCCAAAGGTACTTAGAATTTTTTGTAGAGGAGTTCACAAAAGTGTCAGTGTTAATAAAGAGTCTGGGCCAGATTTGATAATGCCTATACTAAGTGTACACTATGAATACACAAAATATGTATTCAGGAACATTCCTACCACATTTTTGTGCTTTCTAGCAACTCAGAAATATTACACTAAGTGTATATGTGGTCTACATTTTGTGGTGACCTTTATGAATACCTGTTGATATTTAAAGCTGCAAGAAAATCAGCAGGAAAACTAAAATTAGGAAGAAGGTATGAGTATGCTTGTGTTGTCTGTTCACTCAGAATGTTGTACACAGTGTACACTTAGTGTAGGCATTTCTGTTTCTACAAAGTGAAGAGTGTTATGGTAAATGTCGGATAGTGGTATGTGTCTTCTGTGTGCAAATATTATACTGTGTTTTCTTTAGAAGATTAAGTGTTTGGCTGTTAACCAGGTCAATAACAGGCAGTACACATTCCAATACAGAAACATAAATGTGTTTTTTACTCCTGTGAAAAAAATAGCAAATTTAAAAGTGCATTTAAGGCTGGAAAGGACTTTGGGTGTAATAAATGCTACAAGATGAATAAATGTCAACTACTGATCAAAGTGTCTGCTTAGGTATTTATGTGTCTACTGGATGTAAGCTATGTTTCGTGGGTCAGTAAACATGTAAAGATACAGCTTTATTGGGTCTCTGTGGGGTTAATGAAGAGGACTGATTTGGTTTTATTACAGGTAAAAATGAAGTTATCAGAATGTAACTAGTGGGAGAGTGTATGTCATTAATATTGGGAAAGTATTAAGTCTGCACAACCTTCATCAGATATGAGAACTAGCAAGATTTCGGGATATAAAACAGTTTTATGTTGAAGGATGTTTTCAGGCAGTGAGTTCAAGAAAAGTGAAAATAGGATGGGGCCTAGATTTGATCCCTGAAGTACACCTGAGTGAAAACTGGAAGTGGTTGAAACAGTATTACCGTATCAGATTATATTTTGACAATTGTTTACTTATTGGGAAAGCCTAAACAGGCAAGAACTCATTTTTTTGAGCTGACCCAGGAAGAAACACTCCACATAATATAAATTACAATAGTAGATCAATACCACTCACAATAAAATATACAATGGTAAGAACATAATATAAACATCTAATAAATGAAAAGAAAATATGCAAGTTAAATACAGTTGAAATAAAAAGAAAATAAGCCCAGACTAATCTCCTCCCTAGTCTAGGCTAATAACACCTTCACTCTCTCCCTTCCTCTCTCTTCTTCCCTTCTTCCCTAAAATCTCTCCTCCACTCTCCTCCTACCTAATGCAATCCCTCCCTCCTGATTTTCTCTCCTTCACTCTCTCCCTCCCACTCCATATTTCATCCCTATCTCATTTATCTGATGTCGCAGACTTAGGTATGCCTCCCATCTATGATTTTAATATGATAGTCAACTGTACCTACAATGTTTTACCTTCTACTATATAAAATATTTACTTGTCTGCCTCACCTCAATGTATATACTACTTTTATTTCTATTCTACTGTACATACAATGTTTATCTTCTACCTGTAAAAATGTTTAGTCATCTACCCCATCTCAATTTATGTACTTCTTGCATATCTGTTGTATTGTTATTGGATCTCTACTGTATTGTTATCGCTCCATTAATATTGCATGCCATACTGTACTGCTTACAATGCTTATAATTTTTGTACATTACAGTCTGTAACTGGAGCTTTTCTCCCCAGCCCTCTGCTGAAAACAGGTTCTTTCTGACCCAGTTGGACCACCCAGATAAACAAATGTAAAATAAATAAAATAAATAAATAAGTATGAAAAGTAAGGAAAAGAAAAACATAGAAGATAAATGCATTTGTGATAACAAAAATATGAAAAGAAACAATGGTAGTATTGGTGGTAGAAGGTAAATTTGGTCTCTGTAAGCTGAAAAGCTCTAACATATTGTATTGCCTTACATTCCCTGGCTCCTGATTGGTTTTTTTTTTCTTTTCTATTTGGAATCCCTCCTGCTGGGGTTGGTCTGCCTGATCCATTCGCCATTCAGGCTCACTCCACTCCCCTACCCTGCCCCCATATCCCACCTGCCCCAGTGCTTCTACTCTTGAGCATTAGGCAGACACTCCCTCAATCTATCCATCCAACCAGAAGCACTTCCTGTTATCCTGTTCCTCTTCCTAGACCTATACCATGCTCGTGCTTCACCTATCACTTCTTACTACACTCATATTACTATCTCGCCTCACTACTTATCACCACAACACATTCCAGACACCCATATTTCATCACACCACAAACCCACCTTACCATACTACTCCATGTACATATTTCACCATCAGTCCTACACTTGTCAATATTACGAGCCTCCAATATTTTCCATTTAAATTAATACCTACTAAAGATAGTCACTATAATCCTCAGTTATTCAACAATGAATTTACCAAATGATTGAAGATACTTACCAACATTGCCTCTAGGCTGCTTAGTGGTGACATCCACCCAAACCCTGGACCACTCTCAGATAACACCAACCCATCTAATCACTCTAGTTTCAACACCCCCACACATCCAATCCTAAACAGAAAAAAATCAGACATATTGCTAATGAACATTAATATTAGAAGTATAGCCAACAAATTACACATCCTCCATGCCACTCTAGCTACATACTTCCCAGACATAGTCATAAACACTGAAACATGGTTAAAACCAAGTACAAAAGAAAATAAAATACTACCCCCAGGTTACTCCATACTATAGGTGGATAGACTCAACAAAAGAGGAGGTGGAGTTGCTGTCCTCTTTAAAGGCCATCTCGCTTTAACTTTCTTTGAATGCAAAACCCCACAATTGGACAGTGCAAAAATCATATATACCACACTAACCATAAATTCAAGAAAAACACAATATAATTGGCTGCTATATCCCATCTGGAAATAATGTCCCAGTTATAGAATGTCTATTACACTGGGCCAATAGTACCCTTAGTCAGGAGATATTCATACTGAGTGATTTTAATGTAGACTGGTTTGCATGTGATACAGATCACCCCATCCATCACACAAACTTCCATGGTTTTATACAAACTATTCAAGTACCTACCCGAATAGATAAAGCTAGTAAAAAGCAATCCATCTTGGATTGGATATTGTTAAATAACTCCTCTCACTCATTCCACTCAGGTTGCCTTCCTGATGGTCTGAGCAACCACCTTCCCACATTTCTTATACAACAACACATATTCCCACCAAAACCTACTATGTTTAAGCAACTCAGAAAAAAACATAACTTTAATCTTGACAACTTCCTAGCTGACCTACAAAGGTACAGTTGGACTCCACTGAAGTACCTTGATGTACCTGATCCAGTGAAACACTTTAATAAATCTTTCTTAGATATATTAAATGCACATGCCCCTGTTAGAACCATCAGAGTAAAATCAAACTATGCCCCCTGGCTAAGCAGAGAGACTAGGGCCCTTCTGAAAACTAGAAATAAAGCCTGGGAACTGTGGCATAAGACTAACACAGTAGTTTCTAAACAACAATATCAAGAACTTAGAAATAAGGCAAAAAAATAAATAAAACAGGATAAAATAAATTTCTATCATAACATTCAAAACACACATCAAAAAAAAAACCCTCAAAAATTCTGCCCAGCTATAAACTCAATCCTTCACCCAGGAAAATCTACTACACCAACGCCAAACATCCACAACAATTCCAATAGCACAGCTACCATTTTAACAAACATTTTACTGAATCTATACTTGCCCTTTCCAAACAGTAAACTCCTACTCCTGTTACCAAACCAGCCAAGTCTGCAACTACAAATGCCTCATTTTCTTTCTCTCCAGTTCCTACAGCCACTATAAAAAAACTACTACAAAAACTAAAACCTACTACACTTGTTATAGATAACTTACCCAGTGAATACCTCAGAATTGCAACTGAATCTATAGCCTTCCCAATATCAGTCCTTATACATAGATCATTCTCAAAAACAAGGTCCCTTCACTGTGGAAAATTTCCCATGTAATCCCACTTCATAAAGGATGACCTTCCACAGAACTGACAAACTATCGGCCAAGTTCTATTCCTTCACCTCTTTCTAAGCTACTTGAAAGGTGTATTCATCTCCAGGTCATGAAATTCTTACTAACAAATAACCTTCTCGCAAACACTCAGCATGGGTTTCGCCCATCACATAGTACCACTACAGCTCTCTTATCCTTCACTGATACCATAAACCATCACAGGAATAACAACAACTTTGTATCTGACATCTTTCTAGACCTATCAAAAGCTTTTGATATGGTGTCCCATTCCAAATTAATAGATGTACTAACTGAACTATCCTTCTCACCATCTGCCACAGCATGGTTTCATAGCTATTTATCCGGCCGTCAACAATCTGTTCCATGGCAGGGTGACCTATCTCCATGCCTTCCTTTATCCATTGGTGTCCCCCAAGGATCTATCTTAGGGCCTCTCCTTTTCTCCCTCTTTACTAATAATCTGCACACAGCTACTCCACATGGTTCTATAATATAGTATGCAGATGATTCAGCACTTATCTGTGTTGCCACTTCTCTATCAACTGTTCATTCTCAAACACAGGAATCTTTCACTTCTGTTGAAACATGGTTAGCCAATGCCCATCTAATACTGAACCCAAACAAAACTAAATTATTACTCTTCCAACCTAACAAGACACCTATCTCATGCCCAACATTTAACATAATAGCCAAAGACAATACTGTGATCTCCCTGACAACCCATACAAGGCTTCTTGGAGTGGAAATAGACAATACCCTAAAATTTGACTTTCATGTCTCCCTAACTATAAAAAAAGTCCATAAGAAACTTGGAAGTCTATACAGGCACAAATGGTTCCTGACCACAATGGCCAAAATTATATTAGCACAGACCCATCTGCTTTCCACTCTACTACATGGCTCTCCAAGTTTAACTAATCTAAGGAAAACTGACTTATCTAAGCTAGAAGCATGTTATAATAAAATTGCTAAGTTTGCATCTGACTGCCCATATAGAACACATCATTATACAGCTTTAAGGATACTAGACTGGCTTGAGCTTCCCAACATTATTCTTTACAACCATCTCTCTCTAACTCACAACATTTTAACACAACCAGCTAGAACCCCTGCACTACAAAATCTCATGCTTCCTTACAGTTCCAGCAGACCACTTCTCTCTGACAACAAGAGCTTACTCACCATCTCCATGGCCAACAACACTGCAGGAGAATCTTTATTTTCCAACTATATATCTCATATATGGAACTCCCTTCCTAACTCCATTCTCTCAGTCTCATCCACTAACCACTTTCACTCATCTCTTAAAGCTTATATAAAAAATAAGTGGTTATGTTCCTGTACTAACCCCTCATGAGTGCTCTGATACATCACAGTATACCCAAAATATATCCAACTTCTCCCTTGGTGTTTAATCCTTTGTTTCTACCGACCTGTCTTAACCTTATATCTTGACATAAGTCATACCTACAAATAGTGCTAGATAAGTTCAAAGCCTAGGTTTTGTTGTCAAGATGTAACAAATTTGTATGTTCTTATGTATACTACATTTTGTTTACTTTATACATTTTTGATTATTGTAATCTGTGCATGAAAATTTACTGTTACTCGGCGATTTTCTGGTTTACTATCAAAATTGTGAACGGTACTACATCGACCGTCATATACTCGAACGTGGAAGGTCGTAATTGGTAATGTTGAAGACAAAATAATCAATCTAGGAATGGTTTAACATGGGTCGAGGTAGGTGTTCAGTATTATTCCGAACTACAAACATCTCCCCTACCTCGACCCATGTTAAAACCATTCCTAGATTGATTATTTTGTCTTCGACATTACCGATTACGACCTTCCATGTTCGAGTATATGACAGTCGACGTAGTGCCGTTCACACTTTTGATAGTAAACCGATTTTCTCCCCAGGCCTCTGCTGAAAAAGGACCTATGTCCAGTCAGACTTTCCCGGTAAACAAATGTTAGATAAATAAATAAAATAAAATAAAATAAATGTTTCCCTCTGCAGTCTCACTGAAGAGAGGAAATATGAGTCAAGCATTTTAAACAGCAGTAAGGTAAAACAGAAGAAAGTTATAGGCCAATACAGACAAATTTATAGGCCAATACAGACAAATAGAATAATCAGAAATATTAATCTGAGACAGATTAAATAAGGGATTTAGCATGAAGAACACGAGGAGATGTGAAAACAATGGGAAATGTTGATATAAGCCTGTTGCGGTACAGCAGCAGAGCCAAGAGCTGGTAATTCTTTTAGTAAAGACTTAAATAAACTAGTGTTAGTTATTGACTGGATGGGTTTCCTGGTGGAGTTCCAAAATTTGGCCCCACAGTGGAATATAAACTGTGCCCTATAGATTTTCTTGGTTTATAAATTTCAAGTAATTGTTTGTCAGCAGAGGGAAGAAGTCAATTTGGAAGATAGTTGTGGAAAATGTTGATAGCTGCACTGGACATAAGGCTGTGTATAATTGTGTGTGTCTGAAGTAGATGTGTGAATGATAGGTGATGGGGTAATTCTAGCCAGTTTAATGATTTAAATACTGGAAGTATAAGTCAGTTAAAATCACTGCAGGTGTCAAATTAAAGACAAAGTATAGTAATAGCTAATTATGAATTCATTTTTCAAATAGTCTCCTTAACAAATAGAGATTATTAATTGGGCAAAAGTGGTCAAGCATAGCAGGGTTACTTGTTTATAGAAAAGACTCAATTCTAGCAGTTTTTCAGTTACTGCGGATAGTGACAATATCTACTGTAATACTGTAGATAAAGACAAGGGGTGCGCAATGTCTATGCTGGCTTTTTTAGGAAATGTGTTATCTGTGTAATCTTTAGGCTGTATTTATTAAACATTTTATAAACTGAGCTGGTGAAAAGAGGGGAGAGTTAGATTTATCATACTATAGATAGGATTACTGGTAATGAAAGTGGGGTACTGGGGGATGTACTAGGTTATATAGTAGATATATTTTTGTTTTTCAGTAGATAGGCTTTTCATTTCTCAGCAGTCATTGTGTGAGTGAGATACAACTTTTTCTGATGCTGTATTTCTCCAGGAAGATTTTAAGACTGTAACAGAAAATTTTATGACCTCTTGAGTATTGTACATGTTTCTGTTTGTGGCTCTATTAAAATGGGCATTCCTATTGTTAGACGGGTTTATAAGGTGTAGGAATAATTTGTATTAAGGATCTTTCCAGAAATAGGTTCATACTAAGCTAACTGCCCTTGCAAGCCATTTTAAGCCTAGCCAATTATCCCTTGTGAGACTCAAACCCTGCACCTTGTGTTTGTAAGGCAAACACATTAGCCATTAAGCCACCCAATGCCACATCTACTGTTTTTCCAGAGATGCCAAAACATATATTTTGTTTGATTTCAGGTCTAATCATAGGGTATCTGCTGCCTCCAAAGCAGCATGTTTGTAAATGATGTATAACACTTTGTCAAAAACTCAGATGAGCGAACGCTCATTTGTCGAGCACCTATTCAGTATAATCACTATTCACTGAATGACATTTTAAGTGAAAAGTTTCCTAAAGCAAACTGACAGCAGTCTGCCCTAGCAACTGTAGCAACCATAAACAAAACCAAAAAAACTTGACACCTATGCAGGTGGGGGGGGGGGTTATGCCTCTACACCTCACTAACTAAATATACCAACTCTGAGGTCACAATACAGTGAGTTAATGGGCAAATTCCAGATGGTGGCTAATCATCATTTTTTCTGCGGAAACATTTTGCATAAAACATCATTCAATGAATAGTGTTTTTGCTGAATAGGTGTTCAACAAATAAGTGTTCGCTCATTTGAGTTTTGACAAAATTATATAGACTCATTTGTAAAGGGTATAGATGATTTTATATAGTTAGTACTGTAGCACTGAAGAAGTAAAGGGCTTCTGTTAAGTCTGATTATGATGAGGAGGGTGGCTGAGTCAGTTTGATTAAAATGACTGATGTTCTTCACTTGTGGGGATGGTATGGACATTTGTACCTATAAGGGTACTGGGTGTTTTAAATGTCCAGGAAGAAATAATGGTACAGTAATCACTGATGGCACTAGGAAGGATTGTAACATATGTATGGTAGTGGGACATATTAGTGAGAATTACTTCTAGGACAATGCTTTTTTTATGTGTTAGAAAGAGTGAGATGGACTACTGTTAAGGCTACATAATATACTCTATACCTCACTATGAGTTCTGATCTTTGAAGCTAGTGGTACAGTTTTCACTATGCCCATTGGACACACAAATGTAAATTTCTGGCATTGACATCTAGCAGTATGAAACATACTACAAACATCAGTGAACTGCATACACAGAAAACAAGTTGTGCATACCTGGACTTCAGATTATACTGATTTTCCAGCTCAAGTCTCCACTGAAATGTTTGTGTATGTACAGGCTGCATGATTTAATCATTATATCTCTATTCTGATACTTAATGCAGCTTAAAACACTGCTTTATTTCATCCTTTTGGTGTTAGTTTTTCAAGCACACTTGACAATTTCCCATCTAATCATCTGATACACAGGGCCAACAACAAAAATTTACTTCTAGCTCTGTCCAACTTTAAATGCATTTTCTTTAGTGTATCTCTTTCTCTCTCTCTCTCTGTACACACACACACACACACACACACACACACACATACATATGTATATATATATATATATATATATATATATATATATATATATATATATATATAAATATAGATCTAGGACTAACTACCAATGACATGCTTCAACGAAACTCAAAGGGTCAAGTACACTTCCGCAAAAGTCTGCAAAAAATAAAAAATAAATAAAAAAAAACAAAACAAAAACAAAAAAAAAAAAAAACAAAACAAAAAAAAAGGAAACACATTTATGCAGGGGGGCAAGCCCCCCTTACACCCCCCATGTAGGGGGCTATGCCCCCCCCACACCCAGTACTTCTATATTCTCATTTTGAGATCACATTACAGTGGGGAAAAGGAAATATTCCCTTATCCCCACTGTACCATTATCTCAGCAACAGCCATTATGTCATTTTTTTAGCT